>NC_089849.1:16700762-16975762 GCF_035609145.1 Eleutherodactylus coqui | reverse complement strand
ATCAATATTGAAGGCGGCATGTAAAGTCTTCACAGGGGAAGGGCGTTCCCTCTGGGAGATCATCGAAACCTCCACCATGTAATCGTGGAGGGCCGATGGATTACTATGGCAACTAGAAGCCAATGGTGTCCAGGTCTGCCATGGTCTGTGATGCCATGAGAAGCAATAATGCGGCAGGAGCTGCATAGATTCCTGTGGGAGCCTATGGTAGCTGCTGGAGAAGGGAGGTGGGAGGGAGTTCAGCAGCATGACTGCTAAACTCCCTCCCCCTTCTCCTCTCCACCCCTTGCTGCTGTTTTCAATGGTAGGGGGCAGGAGGGGTGGAGTTAAGCTCCAACCCCTCTCATTGCTGGCTGCGGACAAGGGGCAGGGAGGGGGTGGGAGCTTAGCTCCGCCCCTGACCTGCCCCCCCCCCCCCCCCTCATTGCAAACGGCTGGAGGGGAGGGGAGAGGAGGTGATTCGCCAAGGGGGAGGAAAGAGGGAATGTCACCCCAGGCCCCACGGCATTGCGGCCTCGTCGTAAATGCGCTGGGCCCTTTGCAGTTTAGGAGTTTTTACAGCGTTGGTGGGCGCACGTAAAACGCCTACGGCCGTGTAAATGGGCCCTAATAGTGATCCAAAAATCCGTATGTTCTCCAAAATAAATAGTACCAAGAAAAACTACAGCTCATCACGCAAAAAACAAGCCCTCTCAGACCTCCGTCTATGGACAAAAGAAGTTTTCCAAAAACTTTTTGTTTTCTTGTGCAAAAGTGGAAAAACCTTAAAAAAATATATATAATTTTGGTATTGTCCTGATCGTCCCGACCTGCAGAATAAAATGTATCCTGGGACTTATGCTGCAAACAATGAACAAAAAAAATAATGGCAGAATTGATGGATCTTTTCTCGCTGCCCTCAAAAATAAATGTTATAAAGGTTCTAGAATACATTATCCTCTATGTACACAACGCACGGGCATATCACCTAGTATATATATATATATACACACACAAATGATACCAATAAAAACTGCAGCTCACCGCGCAAAAAACAAGCCTCATCCAGCCGCGTCGACGGAAGATTTAACAAGTTATTTGTTTTTAAAAGTTGAGATAAAACCCCCCAAACGATCATTGTGTCCTCATGGCCGAAATAGGCCGCGTCACTAAGGGGTTAACAAGTGAACAGCTCAGGAAAGACAAATCCACTGTGTCTTCCCTGTCTGCGGCTGTCAGAGTATGCTGAGAGTTGTAGTTTTGCAACAACCACAGGTTGGACAGGCTCAGGCTGACCCACAGGGGAGCAGGTGGATCTCCCGGTGGGCCCCTATCCAGGAATGGGCCCTCAGTCCAACATAGGCAGAGCAAAGCATCCATATCTAAGTGCAACGGCCAGTACTCTTCTTCCCTTTCTCAATGTTGAGAGCCCCCCTGCCACAATTCATTTGCATCCTCCTGAGGGCATCTGTACAGAGGACCCCCAGAATGAATCTTACTGATGGGCCCTGGGAACTCCAGTTCTACACTGTCCAACACACTGATCTCGAGAATGAGGGATTCCCTTCCTGTTCTCCGCGGACACTTAGTATTCCTATAGAGAAACACAGTACAGAATGCCAAGTAACAAACTCAGCACTGCTACATCAATGTATATTTATTATATCAGCCACTATATCACAGACCGCCATCTGGTAGCGGGTTGGACATGGACGGATTTGTGCGCATAATACACAGAGAATATAACCCATTCATTCCAATGGGTTCATTCACATTTCCGTATTTTGCGGCGCATTGTTCTATTTTTCTGTGTATTTGCGCACTAATGGTCCCCATAGAAGTCAGTGTGGGTGCACAGATGCACGCGGAATACGCAAGGTGATGCGTGAAACACTGCGTAACGCGAAAAAGAACACATCTGGAACTCGTTAGCCATTTCAATCAATGCATCTTGTTTGCTGCACGCAAATGATCATGCTCTGCGGGTGCAAAATGTGCGGTAGAATACTCCAATGTGAGCGCAAAAACGCATAGATCGTCCCGCAAATACGCGAACGCTTGTGTGAAGCTGGCAGTGACATCCGGCCCGGCTAGTCTAGCACCGATGACCCGGCCTCGCTGGAAGTCGCTCAGATTGCTGGATTTTCCCATCTAATGTAGATTCACACTGAAACTGATCCACGGAAAACTTGTCACGGGATTTTATGCTCCGGGGTCACGGGGAGAATTTTTTAAAGTACTAACTACCAACATGAGGTGGATATATACACTACTTCAACCCTACCACTAGGGGGAGATGACTGCATTCAGATTTATATAGCTGTTAGTATACTCAGTAATAACAGTATACAGTGAGCTCCTCCTAGTGGTGGCTGCAGGAAGATGGAAATCTGTCATATGATTTGTTTCTATGGTTATACAGATTTATTACTATGGTAGATTAAACAGCACAGACTTTCTATCAGATTTAGACCACATTCATATGTGAGTTTTGTGTCCCCCTCCCCAAGTGGACATTGCGTGTACTACTCTCATCCGTGATACAGATGGGCTTAGGACATTGGTCCGCGTGAAAAAGCGCTCATGTGAACAGCTTGATGGGTGAAATACATGGACAGCACACAGACCGGAAAAAGGGCCACGTGAATGGGCCCCAAGATGACGGCTCTACTAACTTATTTTCGTGGCCCTCGTCTTTGTGTCCACAGTACCCGCCTTGTGTCCACACTGTAAGGTCACAGATGGGTCCATCCGGCTGCTCAATGAAGACGTTTCACAGTCAATAAACACGACAGTTTATAGAAGCCGTCAGCATTTATTAGCTTGTGCTATCAGCTGCCACTGTTTATTCTGCAGCAGCGAGATGTGCTGCAGCGCCGCAGGCCTCATTAACTCTTCAAGCTGCTTTACAATAGGATAAACTGCAAAGATAATGCAGGAGGTTCGCCTGCAGTCCTATGCAAAAACACTCAGACACTGCGGTATTACCAGGAGTTGTACCAAATGACAAACTCCTCATTAGTCCACCTAGTAAACTCAGCTCTGCTGCATCTGATACACTAAATACTGCAGCACCTGACAAACTCAGCTCTGCTGCATCTGGTACACTGAGCACCTAGCAAGCTCACTTCTACTGTATCTGATACACTGAGCACTGCTACACCTGGCAAACTCCGCTCTACTGTATCTGATACACTGAGCACTTCCGCACCTAGCAAGCTCAGCTCTGCTATATCTGATACACTGAGCACTGCTGCACCTAGCAAGCTCAGCTCTGCTGTATCTGATACACTGAGCACTGCTGTATCTGATACACTGAGCTCTGCTGCACCTGGCAAACTCAGCTCTGCTGTATCTGATACACTGAGCACTGTTGTACCTAGCAAACTCAGCTCTGCTGTATCTGATACACTGAGCTCTGCTGCACCTGGCAAACTCAGCTCTGCTGTATCTGATACACTGAGCACTTCTGCACCAGGCAAGCTCAGCTCTGCTATATCTGATACACTGAGCACTGTTGTACCTGGCAAACTCAGCTCTGCTGTATCTGATACACTCAGCTCTGCTGTATCTTCTATACGGAGCACTGCTGCAACTGGAAAGCTCAGCTCTGCTGTATCTGGCAAACTCAGCTTTACTGCATCTGATACACTGAGCATTGCTGCACGTGGCAAACCTAGCTCTCGTACATCTGGTCTAGTAAGCCCTTCTGCATCTGACAAACCCAACCACTCTACATCTGATACAATGAGCTTTGATGCACCTGGAAAACTCCGCTCTGCTGCATCTGATACACTGAGCACTATTGCACCTGGCAAACCCACCATGCTATATCTGATACAATGAGCTCTGCTACACTTGGAAAACTCAGCTCTACTGCATCTGATACACTCAGCATTTTGCACCTGGCAAACTCAGCTCTGCTGCATCTGATACACTCAGCATTTTGCACCTGGCAAACTCAGCTCTGCTGCATCTAATACACTGAGCGCATCTGATACAATAAGCCCTTCCACATGTGACAAACTCTTCCACACTATCTGATTATGAGCTCTGTTGCACCTAACAAACTCGAATGCCCTGCATCTGATAAACAGACCTCTGCTGCACCTGGCAAATTCAGCTCTGCTACATCTAATAAAGTTGGCTCTTGCTGCATATGACAAAACAAGCACTACGTCACCTCGCAAACTCACTGCACTTGTCAAACTCGGCTCTACTGCATTTTTTTTTACTCGTTCTGAATGTTTTGCACAACTTTCCAAATTCCTCACATTGGAATTTATGAACGCATTTGTGCAAAATCCCAAGTTTGGCGCACGCAGGGGTTCATGCACAAATTTGTGATTTCTTCTTTTGCTGTTTTACGCTTCTCTTGGCACTTTAAATAAAATAGTGATAAAAGGGGGCGGGGTCTGCATGGTGCGCGATTTTAAGAAAGCTTTAAGAATTGCAATTTTTTTAAAATGTCGTAACAATACTTTTCAGGACATTTTTAAATCTAAGAGAAATTGACCGCCGGCATCAGCGTCGCACATTGCGTTCGGATTCTGCGTCGCTGCTTTACGTTGAAATGCGGAACGAACTGGCGCTGCGTGCAATGATATAAAATACAGAACGGCCAAAGGAGTACGGAGCCGACCCAATTACAGCCAATGGGGTTCGCTTGGCGCCGTTTTGTTCCGTCATAACACAAATCCGTTGGACCAGTGATTTCGGTCTCCGCGCTCCCACAGCAGAGCAGGATAACGGAAAGGAAAACGCCGTTGTGAAGGCTTTACATGGCATAAAGCAGGAGCCCAGCACAGGCTCAGCTCATTAGATTGCAAGCTCTGTGACCGCTCTGTTCACTAACCTGGACCAGTAGGGGTCTCCGCTGTTCCTCTTCGTCCGCTCCACATGTTGAGGGGTCTTGAGCAGGGGCTGTGTTTGATCATCTTGCAGCAATCGTACCAAGTCGCTCCTGTGGGCATGCTTGCCCCCAACAGATGCCATTCAGTAAAAGACGGAGACTTGGATTACCTCAGCCTGGCACCTCTGCAGGCATAAAGCTACAGATTGACTCCCTAAACTTTGTGCGCATTGACCCAGGCACTTCCTAAATCTCTGTACACCAACTCCCTATAGATCAGGGTATTGACTCTCTAAATCTCTGTTGATTGACTCCCTTGAGCCCTGACCCCTTAATTTGACTCTCTTAAATTCTGAGCACTGAGTCCTGCTGTTTTTTGGAGCTGGAACGGTTTCTGGTGGGAGGGACCATTACTTTTTACATCACAGAGAGACTTTTTTCCACGTTGTCAGTGCGGGCTTCCTGTTCCTGGTGCAGCGCAGTATACAGGCAGGAGGCAGCAGTGATAGCCAGATTCCAGCTGCAGGAGTCACTGACACACATACCTACAGCATGGGGCAAACTCACACCCCGAGACTGACAATTCAGGTCAGGGCCACCTGGCAAGTTCTGGTTGACTCACTGCGAAGTCTGAGCAACTAAAAGAGGGACAATTCTTAGGCTAAATATTTGGTTGGGTCCCACCCCTTTAATGCTAAACCATGCCCTCTGTGTCTCCGCTCAGTAATAGTGCCCCTTAGTTTCCCTTTCATAGTAATAATGCCCCCCTCAGTAATAATCCCCCCGATGACCGCCTTCAGTAGTAATGTCCGTACATGACCTCCCTGCAATGAATAATGCCCCAGCTTATCCCCATTAGCTAATAATGCCCCAATTAGCAATAATGGCCCTACATGTCTTCCTTCAGTAATACCGTAGTGCCCCTATATGCTTCCTACAAGATAATGTCCCTGCATGTCAGCCCACTCAGGGAATAATGCCCCTACTCACTGGTAAATGCCCCACATGTACCCCCCACTCAGAGAATAATGCCCTGCATGCCCCCTCTCAGTAATAATGCCCCCACAGGTCCGACTCAGTAGTAATACCCATACATGGCGTCCTCAGTAAAAATGCCCCAACATTCCACCCCCCTATTAATAATGACCCTGCATGCCTCCTCTCAGTAATAATGCCCCATGTCCCACTCAGTAGTAATACCCCTGCATGGCATCCTCGGTAAAAATGCCCCAACATCCCTCCTTCCTCATTAATAATGACCCTGCATGCCCCCTTAAATAATAGGGCTGCAGCATAGCTCATTAATAATGCCCCCACATGCCCCCCTTCTACTCAGGAGACAAGGCATCTGCATGCCCTCTCAGTAATAATACCCTGCTCAGTAATATTGCCCTTACATGAAGCCCTCAGTACTAATGCCCCCGTTCCGTTATAAAGCCTCTGCATGCCCTCCTCAGTAATAATGCCCCAGTATACTCCCCTTCAGTAATATTGCCCCTGCATGAGGCCCTCAGTAATAATACCCTCCTCTCAGTGATAATGCCCCTGCATGTTCCCCCTCAGGGAACAATGCCTCCTTTTATGCAGTAAAATAGACAAAAGTTACTACCTGGTCACTTCCAGGTAGCACGATCCTGTGATTGATATAGCCAATACCCCTCCTCGGTATTGGTATGACTGAGGCCAGTAAATGGTGACAGGGGTCACTTACTAGTGCTACCCAGAAGTGGGTGGTACAAAGACCAAAAGGGGTGAGTATAAGCTGTTTTTTGTTATTCTCCTGTATTCCTAGCGGTAGATCTCTTATCTCATCCGCGACGGTTGGGATACATGATGATTGTTTACTATATTTTATGGTATTACATCATTTATCAGGATGATTTTGAAGTGTTGGAGGAAACCCACACAAACACAGCGGAAACATGCATACTCCATGGAGATTTTGGATTCAAACCAAGAGCCTCAAGGCAATAGTGCTAACCGTCGAGCCACTGTGCTTGTTCCAAGCATCTACTACTTTCAGTAAAAAAATATTTTTTGATGTTACTTCTGATTTTTCTCTGATTGCGTCCCTGTGTTCTAATGTTTAGCTCCTAATAAATACACTTCCTTCCTGAACTTTATTAATATCTTTAGCATATATAAAGGTCTCCATCATGTCCCCCTTCTCTCCTACTGTAACATATATAAAGGTCTCCATCATGTCCTCCTCTCCCTTCTCTCCTGTTGTAACATATATAAAGGTTTCCATCATGTCCCGAGTCTCCCTTCTCTCCTCCTGTAACATATATAACGGTTTCCATCATGTCCTCCTCTCCCTTCTCTCCTCCTGTAACATATATAAAGGTCTCCATCATGTCTCCCACTCCCTTCTCTCCTCCTGTAACATATATACAGGTTTCCATCATGTCCCCCTCTCCCTTCTCTCCTCCTGTAACATATATAAAGGTCTCTATCATGTCCTCCTCTCCCTTCTCTCCTCCTATAACATATATAAAGGTCTCTATCAAGTCCCCCCTCTCCCTTCTCCCCTCCTGTAACATATATAAAGGTTTCCATCATCTCCCCCTCTCCCTTTTCTCCTCATGTAATATATATATAAAGGTCTCCATCGTCTCCCCCTCTCCCTTCTCTCCTTCTGTAATATATATAAAGGTTTCCATCATGTGCTCCTCTCCCTTCTCCCCTCCTGTAACATATATAAAGGTTTCCATCATGTCTCCCTCTCCCTTCTCTCCTCCTGTAACATATATAAAGGTCTCTATCATGTCCCCTCCTCTCCCTTATCTCCTCCTGTAACATATATAAAGGTCTCCATCATGTCCCCCCTCTCCCTTCTCTCCTCCTGTAACATATACAAAGGTCTCCATCATGTTCTCCTTCTCCCTTATCTCCCCCTCTAACATATATAAAGGTTACCTTCATGTCCTCCTCTCCCTTCTCTCTTCCTGTAACATATATAAAGGTTTCCATCATGTCCTCCCTCTCCCTTCTCTCCTCCTGTAACATATATAAAGGTCTCCATCATGTCCTCCTCTCCCTTCTCTCCTCCTGTAACATATATAAAGGTTTCCATCATGTCTCCCTCTCCCTTCTCTCCTCCTGTAACATATATAAAGGTTACCTTCATGTCCTCCTCCCCCTTCTCTCTTCCTGTAACATATATAAAGTTTTCCATCATGCCCCCCTCTTTCCCTTCTCTCCTCCTGTAACATATATAAAGGTCTCCATCATGTCCTCCCTCTCCCTTTTCTCCTCCTGTAACATATATAAAGGTCTCCATCATGTCCTTCTCTCCCTTCTCTCCTCCTGTAACATATATAAAGGTCTCCATCATGTCCTCCTTCTCCCTTCTCTTCTCCTGTAACATATATAAAGGTTTCCATCATGTCCTCCTCTCCCTTCTCTCCTCCTGTAACATATATAAAGGTCTCCATCATGTCCTCCTCTCCCTTCTCTCCTTCTGTAACATATATAAAGGTCTCCATCATGTCCTCCTCTCCCTTCTCTCCTTCTGTAACATATATAAAGGTCTCCATCATGTCCTCCTCTCCCTTCTCTCCTTCTGTAACATATATAAAGGTTTCCATCAAGGAGTGAGGATGAAGAATAATGTGGAGAAATTCGATGCAATGTTGAGGAATATATCGTTGGAAGGAGGGGGGGTGTGATGAACAGAACCCCCCTCCTCGCAATGTCCCCAGGAGATGTCAATCCACATGGAACGCCTGGATACAGGATAAAGTATAACTTTATTAAGGCGGCGATGTCTTGTCTCTACTTGTATGTCGGCTTGAGAGAGGTGTGTTATAGCACCGAAACACGTCGCCGCCTTAATAAAGTTATACTTTATCCTGTATCCTGGCATTCCATGTGGATTGACATCTCCTGGGGACATTGCGAGGAGGGGGGTTCTGTTCATCACACCCCCCCTCCTTCTAAGTAAATGTCCTCCCTTACCCTTCTGTCCTCCTGTAACATATATAAAGGTCTCCATCATGTCCCCCTTCTCCCTTCTCTCCTCCCGTAACATATATAAAGGTCCCATCATGTCCCTTCTCTCCTCCTGTAACATATATAAAGATTTCCATCATGTCCCCCTCTCCCATCTCTCCTCCTGTAACATATATAAAGGTCTCCATCATGCCCCCCTCTCCCTTCTCTCCTCCTATAACATATATAAAGGTCTCCATCATGTGCCCCTTCTCCCTTCTCTCCTCCCGTAACATATATAAAGGTCCCATCATGTCCCTTCTCTCCTCCTGTAACATATATAAAGATTTCCATCATGTCCCCCTTCTCCCATCTCTCCTCCTATAACATATATAAAGGTTTCCATCATGTTCCCCTCTCCCTTCTCTCCTCCTGTAACATATATAAAGGTTTCCATCATGTTGCCCTCTCCCTTCTCTCCTCCTGTAACATATATAAAGGTTTCCATCCTGTCCCCCTCCCTTCTCCCCTCCTGTAACATATATAAAGGTTTCCATCATGTCTCCCTCTCCCTTCTCTCCTCCTGTAACATATATAAAGGTTTCCATCATCTCCCCCTCTCCCTTCTCCCCTCCTGTAACATATATAAAGGTCTCCATCATGTCCCCCTCTCCCTTCTCTCCTCCTGTAACATATATAAAGGTCTCCATCATGTCCTCCTTCTCCCTTCTCTCCTCCTATAACATGTATAAAGGTTTCCATCATGCCCCCCTCTCCCTTCTCTCCTCCTGTAACATATATAAAGGTCCCATCATGTCCCCCTTCTCCCTTCTCTCCTCCTGTAACATATATAAAGGTCCCATCATGTCCATCTCCCCCTTCTCCCTCCCTGTAACACATAAACATTTTTCATCATGTTCCCCTTTCTCTTCTCTTCTCTGGGCTATACAAATTAAGTTATTTAAGACTTCTTTAATAGTCATCCTTGGACTTGTTCTATTTTTTCAATGTCCTTCAGTAGATGAGGTCTCCAGAATTGACCCTAGTATTCCAGATGTGGTGTCATCAAAGCTCTATACAGCAGAATCACAATCTCTCTCTTTCTACTGGTAATACCTCTTGCTACACAGCCGGACATCCTACTTGCTGTTTTTGCTGCTTGGCCACCCTGTGAACTCATTTTAAGGCTCTCAGAAATCGGCACCTCTAAATCCTTCTCTTCTGAACTCCTGGATAACACGGAAGAACCAGCACTGGACTCATTCCGAGGATTTCTTCTCCCGAAGTGCATTATTTTACATTTGGAAACGCTGAACTAAAGTTTCCATTGTTTTGATCATTTATCCAGTAACGTTAAATCATTCTCCACGTTCGAGTCACCAGCAGGAGTATCAACCCTATTGTACACTCTTGTATCATCAGCAAACAGACCTTACCTGTTAAACCTTCTCCTATGTCTCTTACAAACATAGTAAAAAGAATAGGACCGCGGACAGAGCCTCGTGGTCACCACTTGTAACTCCTCTCTGTTCAGAACACACTGCGTTACCAACCATCCACGGACTATCAAAGGATTAAGATCAATTTTCAATAACATATCTTTGAGCTCTTTATGTGGAACTAGTATCAAAGTCTTTACTGAAATCCAGGTAGGCGGTATCCACGGTGTCGCCTTCATCCACCCCTTTTGTGACATAGTCAAAAAATCAAAGATCCAATCAAGATGAATGAACTTTTGCTCATTTGTCAGTTGATTGGTGGCACCTTCACTTGGACCAATCGGGCAAACAAACATACTTGAGTCTTGTAAAAGGCTCTTCACTCCCAAGAACATCCAGGGTGACTAATATCAGAAGAAGATAAAGAATAGTGGCAGCATACAAGAGGGCTCATAAAATCATAGTATTCTTTATCTGATATCAGGTTGACTAATATCAGACTGGTAGACATGAAAATCAAGGACACCAAACGCTTTCCTGTTTTCACTGGCAGCTGTTTTGTCCCATATCCCCCTAGCAGCGACAAAAATTTTTGGCCCCCTCTTTAGCAAAACCGTCTACCAGTAAGACATCCTTGTTGCCCCCAGTAACCAATCACAGCGCAGCACTGATTTCACCTCAGCAGCTTGAGAGATGAACGCTGCGCTGTGATTGGTTGCTGCGGATAACAAGGACGGCTTACTGGTGGACGGTTTTCCTAAATGAAAACTTTTGATTTCCTGTTTCCATTGATATCAGATTTCTGTATCTGAGAGTTATAGGGGTCCCATTGGGAAGATAATCTGTAATACCCTGGTACTGCTCAGCGGTTGTCCTACTGTATAGGTAACGACACCTGAGGTGTGACAATTACCATAACCTGTTCGGTATGATCCGTTTCTCTGCTCTAGCTCCAATATTTATTCTTAAGGCGCTGAACCGACACTATAACCCTGTTCCTATGTAATAACTAAGGTCAATATTTGCCCAAGGATTTAGCAGGGACAAGTAAGGAGCTCACAGCATGAGGTCCCAGTAAGGAGTACGCCCTCCTGCTGCTGTGAGGGCCGTCATACAATATGTTTAGTATATCTAGTGTCCAGGACCGGAGCGCAGCTGTCAACTTCCATATAGCATATATACAGTATAGACCTGATGGAACTCAGTTATACAGGTACTGGCCCTTTAAATGGTCAACTTGGACTTAAATCACTTCATTTGCCTTTACTTCAAATAAATCTTGTCATTTGTACAGCACCAACTTATTCTGCAGCGCTTTCAGGCAATTTTTAATAATTACCCCCCACCAAGTTGGGTACTCATTTTACTGACTTTGGAAGGATAAGTCAACCTTGAGCCAGCTACCTGAACCAGGCGGGAATTGAACTTACAACCTTCAGATCATGAGTGAGAGTTTAGGACTGCATACTGCTGCCTCAGAACTCTGCGCCACACAAGGCTATTTATTCACCATGATGATCAATATGGCGGATCGGTATCAGCACCACTTGGAAAATTTGGTACATTTGACTTTTCTAAGGATGTCATCACAGAGCTACTCAGTTATATGTATATCGTGATTTCTGTGCATTG
Organism: Eleutherodactylus coqui; assembly: GCF_035609145.1. Taxonomy (NCBI): domain Eukaryota; kingdom Metazoa; phylum Chordata; class Amphibia; order Anura; family Eleutherodactylidae; genus Eleutherodactylus; species Eleutherodactylus coqui. The sequence continues at coordinate 16,963,927 of NC_089849.1, read as the reverse complement.
TTGGAGGGGGATTCTGACCGCTTCCATTTATGATGTATCCTACCTCGGGAACCCCCGCGTATCGGGACAATGGGGTGCTCAAGACCTTCGCTGTTCCCAGTTCATAGACTTTAATGGAGAGAGCAATGCGTGACAACTCTTTTTCAGCTTCTCTTGGTACAGTAGCAGTCATAGGACTCCATTCTTATGATAAGTGGGGTTCCAGGGGTGGGAGCACTAACATTTAGACATTTACACTATATCCTTACAGGTACGGCACAGAGCCAGTGTCAGGCTGCCATAATGGTGCCCAGACCTCCCACCGACTAGAAAAGCATGGCTGTTTTTTTTCCAAAAGACTGCCACTTCTGTCCACAGGTTGTGGGAGGTATTGCATCTTAGCCGCACTGACTTTAATGGAGCTGAGCTGCAATACCAGATACAACCCATGCACAGGTGTGGTGCTGTTTTAGGAGAAGGCAGTCATGTTTTCTAACCTCGACCAATCGACTTTAAGTTTGATGGGAAGTTCAGGTATTACAGCTTTGGACCGGATGCCTGACCCCAGCCTATTAAACAAGGGCTGGCCTCACAACTGGTTTTACCTGCTGTCCAATGAGTCAACTAGACGTGGCAGTCCAATTAAAGTGAATGGAGTGTAGATGCAAAAACTCGCCGGATAACAAGTAAACTCTGGTGTGAGACAACCCCTTTAACCGCTTCCAGCCCTAAGGCATACAAGGAAGCAGTTCCTTCCCCAGAGCGTACACTCATGTCCTATGGATGGCGCGGGTTCAGAAGCTGAACCAGTGCCATCTGCAGCAGGAGCCATCTGTGACGGACCCACAGCCAGCCTCCCACTGTAACAGTGGGGATCAGTAAGTACACCGATCGCTATTGCTAACCCCTTACATGCTGTGATCAATGTTGATCGTGGCATGTAAAAAGTTCACAGGAGGATGTCATCAGCCCTCCTCTATGTAATTGCGGACAATGGCGTCCGGGCCTTTGATCGGCATTATTAGCAATAGTACGTTGCAGTACAGAAGTAATGCAGTGTATTATCATAGCAATCATAGCATCACAGGTTCAAATCCCCTACAGGGACATAAAAACGAGAAAAAAAAAATAGCAAAAAAAGGTTTTTAATAACTATTTTTTTACATGTTTCTTTTTTACTCTTTCCCCTTTGTAGTTAAAAGAAAATGTAAAAAAAAACAAACACGTTTGGTGTTGTCGCATCCGCAATCATCCATATAATAAAATGAACACTTTTTATCCTGCATGGGAATCGTCATAAAAAAAAATAATTTTTGAGCCAAAATGCTGTTTTTATTCATTTTGCCTTCCCCAATAAACACAGTAAAAGCTCATTCACACAAGCGTAGCGATTTTCAGTCGGCTGTGTCACGGCCATAGCGCGACCGAAAATTGCGTGAACAGGCCAGGTTCGGCGCATATATGCCGAGCCCAGATTGCTGTCGGGCAAGCTAAACTGTCTCCCTCTTTCTGTCCCCTCGCCAGCTCTCGGCAAGGGAAGGGGGCGGGATGGGATGGAAGCCGCTGTGCCAAGCTCCCGCCCCCTCTCCACCCCTTGTCGCTGCCAGCAATGGAAGGGGGCGGGACGGGTGGGAGCTTAGCAAATAGCTATGCCCCACCCCCTTCCATTGCAAACAGCCAGCAAGCGGAGGAAGGAGGTGGGAGTTTAGCGGACACGCTGCTAAACTCCCTCCCACCTCCCTTCTCCGCCATAGTTTCTGAACTATCTTTCATGGCCTACGTAGAAGCACTTGGCTGAAATGCGCTCATATGCGCTATCTTGGCCGGCCAGACGCCGAGGGAGGGAATACGCCAATGTAAACTGATGCTTTGTAAACCAATGCATCAGATTAGCAGCGTATATCGGCCGGGCGTGAAAGCGTGACCAATATACGCTCATGTGAACAAAGCCTAAAAGTGATCAAAAAAGCCCTAAGTATTCTAAAATGGTACGAATAAATACTACAGCTCGACATGCAAAAACACAAGCCGCCCCAGAGCTCCGCCCACGGAAAACTAAAAGAGTTATGGGACTTTGAACGCAGCGAGGCAGAAGAAAAATATTTGTTTAAGAAGTGTTTTTATTGGGCGAAAGAGGAAAAACCTAAAAAAAAAAAAATGGTACGATTGTAATCGTATCAACCCGCAGAAAAAGATCATCATGTCATTTTACACGATTAACAATGGCAGAAATTAGGTATTTTTTCTCTCTGCCCTCCAAACAAAATGTATAAAAGTTAGGTAATACAGTATATGTACCCGGAAAGGGTGCCAATAAAAACTACAGCTTGCAACATTAAAACCAAGACCTCATCCGGCCATCTCGGGGGGAAAATAAAAAGGTTATGGCTTCTGAAAAGTAGAGGTGAGAATCCCCCCAAAATCACTCCGTCCTTAGGGCTTATTCACACAAGCGAATATCAGACGCCGTTTTCACGGCCAGCCGATATAGGCTACCGTCGGATGCATTGGATTCCAATGCATCAGATCACACAGGCGTATTCCTGACCGGGCGCTTTAACGCTGGACAGGAAAGATGGCCCTGGAACTATCTTCCTAGCTGGACCACGGCCGCTGCCATAGACTTCTATGGGAGCTAATGACAGCGGCCGGAGTAGGGAGGTGGCAGGGAGTTTAGCGGCCTGACTGCTAAACTCCCCCCTCCTCTCTCCTCCCCTTTGGCTGTTTGCAAAGGGAGGGGGCTGGGTGAGGGAGGAGCTAAGCTCAGCCCCGTCCCGCCCTCTCCTATTGCTGGCTGTGGACAAGGGGCAGGAGCTTAGCTTCTCCCCCGACCATTGCAAACAGCTGGAGGGGAGGAGAGAGGAGGGGAGTTGGCGAAGTGGGGGCAGTGAAGCAGAGGTACGCTGTCTCCCTCCACCCGATGGCATATAGTCCGGGCCCGTGAAAATGCCGGCCTATATACGCTCATGTTAGTAAGCCCTTTCAACCACAATAGGCCGCGTCACTAAGGGGTTAAGGAAGGTATCGGGGCGCAGCCCTGCTAGAACCTTCCTCCACTACAGATCTACTCCTCGGTACGGGCTCTGCTGGTTAAGGCCAGCCTCACATGAACGTTGCTTATTTGCGTGCGAATCAGCGTATATTTTGCTGGTTTAAGCGTAAGGAGAAAACTACGCAGCGATGCTCCCAGCCTTTGAAATTAGCTAATTGGCTAATTAGTCTAATGAGTTTAAGATATGTTCTTCTGCAGTGCGATTACATAGCATATCACACTTCTAGTATTTTGCGCCCATTTGGCATCCCCCATTGGATTCTATGGGGAATTTTGGTGCGCAGGGAAATAGAGCACAAAACAATCGGCGCACGTGAACAACCCATTTACATCCACGCCTTCTACTGACTGCATATTGTGCTTGTGCAGAAACACCTTAGTGAAGCCAGTCTACGGCTTAGAGCGGTACGCTATATACATACGGCCCCATAATAGTCTGATGACATTCACATGGTCTTTTCATATAAACTGATGATCGGCGTGAACGGCCGCCCGTCCTACGTCTGTGCAGGCTGGATAGCAGAGACGTGCGTGTGTTGTCCGACGTGAGCCGCATGAGATTCTCTGGTGCAACTTGCACTACGGCGTGTGAATCTGGCCTGATTGTCTTTGGATAGGTCTTGCTGAGGCCTATGGGAAAGAGGCAAAGGCATAGGGCATGCTGGGAGTTGTAGTTTCACAAGTACTTCGACCTCATTTTATTAAAGGAACACTCCAAACAAAACTAATACACTGCAGTACCTAGAGCAGAACCTGAGGGGGCCGTGCATGACGCAGGGATACAGAAGGACCCCCTACGGCGCTCCTGGAGGCACATCCTTTACTCCACCAACATTTATAATACGACAAACATGCAAACAAACGTTTTCCGCCCTGAGTGTTCGTTCGCCCGGGAACGCTGCCCATATGCTAATAACACATACTGTAGATTCTGGAGCAGTGATATCAGTTTATTAAACGTCCTGTCAATAAGACGATATCATAAGACTACATTATATCGCACACCAGTGATATGGATACGAGACACCGATGTGTTGCTCCCAGGGCCGGCTGCAGGTAGATGTGGGCCTCTGTTTGTGTTAATGCCCCAGTTAGCAATAATAACCCCTTTTGCCTCAGTCAATAATGATCATGCCTTCGCTTGCCGTCTATTACAAATAACGTCCCGTTAGGTATACACTCTTGTTAAGAACAATCCGGCAGATATACAAATGATGGGAGTTGTGGTGATTAGATGGACGGTCTTGTCACTGGAGGCCCTAAGAGTGGTCCCCCTTGGCCTATAAGAGGCTCTCGGAGGCTCCTTGTGTGTAGTGACCTCTTCTTCCGCTTGTAGAGCTTGTTGACCACTAGACGCGTCTACGACGCAGAGAAGAGATTTCACCCAGTTACCAGAGGGGGGCGCATCATTGGTATGTGAGAAGCTGGAGGGTCGTATCAATGAATTGTCCCCCACCGGCCGTTCTGACCAGACTGTTAGGAGATGTTGGGACCAGTGGATGTGTGAGGGCACACAAGGTGACCGGGCTCAGGACGCCCCCTACAGACCACCAGTAGAGAGGGGCATCTGACCAGACTGTTAGGGGGTGTTGGGACCGGTGGATGGGGGCACACAAGGTGACCGGGCTCAGGACCCCCTACCGGCCACCAGTAAAGAGGAGCTTCTGACCAGACTATTAGAAGGTGTTAGGACCACCGGATGCGTGAGGGCACACAAGGTGACCGGGCTCAGACCCCCACGACAGACCAGCAGTAGAGAGGAGCTTCTGACCAGACTGTTAGGGGGTGTTGGGACCACCGGATGTGTGAGGGCACACAAGGTGACCGGGCTCAGGCCCCCACGACAGACCAGCAGTAGAGAGGAGCTTCTGACCAGACTGTTAGGGGGTGTTGGGACCACCGGATGTGTGAGGGCACACAAGGTGACCGGGCTCAGGCCCCCACGACAGACCAGCAGTAGAGAGGAGCTTCTGACCAGACTGTTAGGGGGTGTTGGGACCACCGGATGCGTGAGGGCACACAAGGTGACTGGGCTCAGGCCCCCACGACAGACCACCAGTAGAGAGGAGCGTCTGACCAGAGTGTTAGGAGGTGTTGGGACCGGTGGATGGGGGGCCCACAAGGTGATCCGGCTCAGGACGCCCCCTACAGAACACCAGCAGAGAGGAGCGTCTGATTGTCCAACAAGTACCACAAGCCCAAACTGTTTCATTGTCTGCCATCGATACATCCCTGTGTCTGTCACAACCATTTCCAGGCACTTGGCTGAAGGACATTTGGTCCTGTGGCCCCCATTACATGTACGGCCTCTGACACCCACCGTCGCCTCCATTTGCAGTGGGGTTGTGAATCATGAAACTGGACGCTGTGGTGTGGAACCAGGTTTCTTCAGTGATGAATCCAGGTTTAGTTTGGCGCTGACGTTGGCTGTGTTCGTGTCTGGAGACCTCGGGGTGAGCGCCTCAACCCGTAGAGCGGCATACTGCCCCCTGCTGGTGTGATGGTCTGCGGGGCCATCGCATTCAAAAGTCGGTCCCCCTAGTAGTGGTACGAGGGACAATGACAGCTCAGCAATATGTTCAGGACAAGGGGGTCACAGGAATGTCTTCACCATATTGTCCCACTTCAGTGGCTGCCCGGTCCCCAGCTTTAATACCAATAGAACATGTATGGGACTATCTGGGACGCCAACTTACACAGCCTACAAGTTTGCATGATCTAGAGCAATATGCATGAAGATACCATACAGAACCTGTATGTCTCCATGTTCCCCGTATCACATCTTGTACCCAAGCTAGAGGTGGTACAACAGGGTACTAGAGCCTCGATTCCTGCCCATATCACATCTGCTATTCAAGCTAGAGGCAGTACAACAGGGTTCTAGAGCCTCCTCGCTCGCTCGTATTACATCTTGTATCTAAGCTGGAGGTGGTACAACAGGGTACTAGAGCTTCAATGCCCGCTCGTATCACATCTTGTATCCAAGCTAGAGATGGTACAACAGGGTACTAGAGCCTCCATGCCCACCCATATCACATGTTGTATCCAAGCTAGAGGTGGTACAACAGGTTTCTAGAGCCTCCATGCCTGCCCGTATCACATAAATGTTGATCCAGGAAAAGGCCCCCAAAAAAAACAAAAAAAAACAGTGCAGTAGGAGCGAATTTTCACCATTTAAGGGAAAAAATGCCTACCCAACTCCAAACTGGCACTCAGAATAATCCCCGACCGTCTGAAGTTGTTAATGATAGCATATAATATTGCAATGCTGAAGAAAGTTGTCCAGGACTCTCTTGTACTCTTTTCATCAGGTTCTCCATCACCACATCCTCAGGCAGAGACCTTCATAGTCTCACTGCTCTTACAGTAAAGAACCCCCTTCTGTGTTGGGTAGAAACCTCCTTTCCTTTTGACGTAGAGGGCGTCCCCTTGTTACAGTCACAGTCCTGGGTATAACCAGAGCCCATTAAGGTCTACGGGATTGCATAAATACGCAGCGACGACGCGACACATCCGTATTCACAGTGTATTCACGCATGAAATCAATGGGGCGCGCTGGAAGTTTAATTTTGCACACATGAAAAATCTTAGTTAAAACGTGCGCAAAAAAAAAAAAGCTACTAGAGCCAGATCCACGGGGAATACAGAGTTTTGGTTCACGATTACGCTGCATATTCACGGACAAACTAAATACGCCCGTGTGAACGAGCGCCGATGCCGAGACGAGAGGGGGGAGTTATTACATCAATCAAACCTTTCGAATAGTGAAAAGAGTTGACAGTAGAGATGAGCGAGCGTACTCGTTTAGGGCGACTCCGCAATTGAGCACCGCTTTTTTAAGTAACTGACTACTCAGGTGAAAAGATTTGGGGGACGCCGGGGGGGGGGGGGGGGGGCGGCGTGGTGGAGCGGGGGGTAGCAGTGGGGAACAGCGGGGAGCTCTCTTCCCCCGCCCCCCCTGCAAACCCCCGAATCTTTTCACCTGAGTAGTCAGGTACTCGAAAAAAGCGGTGCTCAATTGCGAAATCGCCCTAAATGAGTCCGTTCGCTCATCTCTAGTTGACGGCAATCCTTGCTGTGGTTTTCATTCATGTGGATTTAGCCTTAATCTGTGAGGGATCTGCTGTGAATCCAGAGGCTCAACCTCAGATTTCTGCGGCGGATTATTTGGCGCATCCGCTGTGAACACGCTCTAGTGCATTTTGCGCTGCAGATTTTTACATGGATTTCACCCCTCAGGAGACGAACTGAAAATCCACAACCTATAAACCAACAGGCTGTGGGATTTAAAGTCCGAACTGCGAGTCAATTCCGCCGCGAATTCCCCTTGGATTTGTCAAAATCTCAACCTGCACTGTAAATAATGCGGATTATTCCCGTCACATGTGCGCGGACCCCTCGGGCTCCCTCACACTGGCAATCACAATGCTGCACCAGGACAATTGGGGAAAATCACATCTTTATTCCCACCCCTTTTGAGCCGCAGTGACGCTTTTTCTTGCCAAAACGTTGCTGCCGTTTTTCTCGCACGATTATCCCATGAGACAATAGGAGATTCGAATTTTTAAAAAGCGCTGCATGAAAATCGCAAGTTCGTACTTCGATAAAAGGGGCTCCATAGTGAAACATGGGGATAAAAAAAGCGAAACCGCTGAAAGATGCGACACGCTGCGATTTTGTTTTCACTCCAAATCGCATGAGTAAAAACATTGCAAATGGGAATGAAACCGTCGAAAATCATTGGTTTCATAATTCTGCGTTTTTACTCGCTCTCGCGTCCCCCGTCCTGCCCCGCTCTCGCGTCCCCCCGTCCTGCCCCGCTCTCGCGTCCCCCCGTCCTGCCCCGCTCTCGCGTCCCCCCGTCCTGCCCCGCTCTCGCGTCCCCCCGTCCTGCCCCGCTCTCGCGTCCCCCCGTCCTGCCCCGCTCTCGCGTCCCCCCGTCCTGCCTCGCTCTCGCGTCCCCCCGTCCTGCCTCGCTCTCGCGTCCCCCCGTCCTGCCCCGCTCTCGCGTCCCCCCGTCCTGCCCCGCTCTCGCGTCCCCCGTCCTGCCCCGCTCTCGCGTCCCCCCGTCCTGCCCCGCTCTCGCGTCCCCCCGTCCTGCCCCGCTCTCGCGTCCCCCCGTCCTGCCCCGCTCTCGCGTCCCCCCGTCCTGCCTCGCTCTCGCGTCCCCCCGTCCTGCCTCGCTCTCGCGTCCCCCCGTCCTGCCTCGCTCTCGCGTCCCCCCGTCCTGCCTCGCTCTCGCGTCCCCCCGTCCTGCCTCGCTCTCGCGTCCCCCCGTCCTGCCTCGCTCTCGCGTCCCCCCGTCCTGCCTCGCTCTCGCGTCCCCCCGTCCTGCCTCGCTCTCGCGTCCCCCCGTCCTGCCTCGCTCTCGCGTCCCCCCGTCCTGCCTCGCTCTCGCGTCCCCCGTCTTGCCTCGCTCTCGCGTCCCCCGTCCTGCCTCGCTCTTGCATCCCCCTAGGGGCTCCCACAGACTCTCATTTTTCAATTCTGCGTATTTTAAGCGCAAATGTGAATGGAACTTTCTAATGTGAAAACTGCAAGTAGGTGGGAGTCCTTAAGAGCGCCTGAGGACCAACACTGAGAAACCCTGACCGATCGGATAAAAGCCTCCCGCAAGGGCTAACTAGCGGATCAAGGAAGGGATTTCTATTCTTAGGGCGCCGGTTGTGCAGATCCAGGGAAGCCCCTGCGCCATCATTTAGGGCAGTAAGCAGATACCTTGAAGAGGTATTACGCTTCACAGTATATGCTTCACTTGCATGACAGCTGCGTGTCCCACCTCGAGGACCCTCACCTACTGGAAGTACAAGGTCCGGCAACTTGATGTGCAAGCACCGCCGTCTGCAGAGTTGAACGGAGAGCTGTGCATGGTTGTGCGGTTTATGTGGCTCTTTTCCGAACTCCCATGGACTTCAACAGGGACTGTGGGGGCCATGAGGTAGGACCGCCGTCCATCAAGATTACGGGATTTGCTCCTTTAAAGTTGAAAGACTGTAAAATAAAGAGTCGGCAGAAGAGTCTTCAGTCTCGGGTCTTTTAATTGCAAAACATTTGACTAACCGCTCGGGTTGGATGCACATTTTATACAGCGCACGCACACGTCAATCAATCAATGGATACAACCTGCAAGAATGTAAAACTATATACAAAGGCAGACTGCTATATACAATGTAACGCCCTCACCTCCCCCCGCCGAGGCGTGCCACCCTGCATTCTCCCACTGATCTGTCGACAAGAAAAGGATGTGGTGATCGCTCTTTAGCCATAAACCCCCCCCCATATATACTGTACATGCTGTACCCCCAAAATCACAAATAAATACCATATGGTAGAGGCCTGCAAGCTGCTGCACGATGGCGGTCAGGGCATGCTGGGAATTGTAGTGCCACAGCCGCTGACTTGCCACAGCTTGCAGTTAAACGCTTTATCGCATCTGGGGTTCACAGTGGAAGCCAGGCAAGATTGGAGGATAACAAAACTTTCCTATAAGAACAGCGCCACACCTGCCCACAGGCTGTGCCCGGTATTACTGCCCCATTGAAGAGAATCAGGTTGAGCAGCAATACCACACACAGTCTGTGGCCAAGTGGGGCGCTGTCTTAGGGAAGAAAGCAGCCATGTTTTTATAATCCTGGAACACCTCTTCAAAAGAAGTTGTCCAGATCACAACCATTGGAGATCCGTCCTCCCGTTGGAGCCCGCTCAGATGGGTGTATTTTCTGTCCGGATTTTTTACGGACTCAATACGGACCCATTGAATTAAACAGATTTAGTCAGATGTGCGCGGTTTTTTTGTTTAACACAAACCAATGTTGCGCATAAAAAAACCCCAAACCGTAGCCGGTCCTGTTTGGGTTTGTATTATGGGTGCATTAAAAGTCCACAGTGAATACGCATTCGCATCTGTGTTCGCTACGTTTTTTGTGCACCCTGCGTTTTGTGGGCTGTGAAAAAACTGGCATCACTTGGGCCTTCTTGGGCATGAAGAACTCAGTGAATGCGGATGCAACACTGCCATTAAAAAAAATGTACCTATGCACCAAATATGCACATATACACGTAATTAAAAAATGCATTTTTTCCCCAAAATTGCATACACCCGTGCAAACGGGCCCCTATGGTCATCAGTAGCAGACTGGTAAAGGCCTGCTGCTTGGTGCTAAGGACCCTCACCCAGCAGCTTATGACCTGCTGCTACGGATGCTAGAACGGTCACAATGTCTCTGTAGCACAGTGGCCAAGTTTGGTATTGCAGCTCTCTCCCACTGAAGTGAATGGAAGAGAACAGAACTACCAAACCGGACAGTGCGATGCGGACAAATCGGCTGATAAGCTGCTGCAGACAAACAGTGGAGTCCGCTGCGATGCCGTACCACTCTTTGATGTGAAGGGGGCCGGCTCAACAACTCCTCCCGCCCCCGACGGATAATGTCACAGAAAAGAAGAATTGGGGGGGGTTGGATTTTTAATGCTCGATCCTTTTGTTCTCTGAGAAAAAAGCCGCCACCGCTCATGTGTTGGAAAAACAGCCATCAGATGAACGATCGGTAGTTGAGGGTGGGCAGATTAACCCACTACACCCCCTTTAAAGGGGTATTCCGTATTTGGGCGATCATACAACATGGCGGCTTCCACTGTGTGCAGATGTATACAACACTTCTAGAAAAGACGGTAAAAAGTGACAAAATATACAACCTAGGAAATTAAGCAATATTTAAACTCAAGCTACATATATATATTCCCCAACTACCAACCTGGCTGCCATTACAGCGTCCATAGTACTCGTTACCCAGCTTCCCTGACTGGCAATCTGGCCTGGCTATGTAGTAATATGGCACCGGGGCCCTGGCCATTATATCCTATGATTTGTGGTAATGCCACCTTTGCTTGCTTCTATGGCGGAGAGGAAGATGATAAATGCTGGGAACCTGCCACTTCTCTGCTGGGTAACATAATTGCCATCAGGCACAGTGGGACAATCGCTTCGTAGGGGGCGCCTGCTCTGTGTGCCAATGTGATGCAACACTTACCAGGCTTAATGCCCGATGGGAAAATCAGTCTGTGTGAAGTTTGACGGCAGACGGAGAACTTATCCAAGTTCTGTGCAGAATATTAGAGAGCTAGCAATTACATAATGTCCGCACGGAGCTTGTGCGCTGCGGGAGGGGAGGAGGAGGTGTGGTACCGCTGCGGGAGGGGAGGAGGAGGTGTGGTACCGCTGCGGGAGGGGAGGAGGAGGTGTGGTACCGCTGCGGGAGGGGAGGAGGAGGTGTGGTACCGCTGCGGGAGGGGAGGAGGAGGTGTGGTACCGCTGCGGGAGGGGAGGAGGAGGTGTGGTACCGCTGCGGGAGGGGAGGAGGGGGCGACCGGTTTCTCACCGACACGTCAGCAGAATACCGGCTAAACGATAACAGCAATGAATTCTGAAGAGCTCAATGAAAAAAGCATTTAGGAAAATACAGCGCTCCCATCACCAGCTATATACTGGCCTACAGCCAACAATCTGGCCAAAGCTACTGAGCTTTATGCAGATTTTCCTTGCAGCACCCTTTGCAGAAAAGACAAAGTATAACATCTCATCCACCGTCCGCTCCCAACTGCTCACTCAGTATAAACAGGCGGTCGCTCATCTCTGAACGACTGCCTGTTCACACTGAATGGAGGCGGGCGGGCGGTAGAGATATCCAGCGCGCTCCGCCTCCATTCACTGAATGCGTGAAAGCACAGAAGCAATGAGTAGCTTTTATGCCCAATAGTCGTCCTGTGTAAAGTAACCCATAAAGTGGAGCCCCTGTTTATTTACTACAGCCAATCCGAAGACGTCTCTCATGTTTCCCGGTGGTCACTGCTCCGGGTGCTATAAAGCGTTGACTTTCCCCCGCCGACCTCAGTGTTTATAGGGTGCTGCAATGTACATAATTGATCACACAATGAGTTATATAAGGACAGGAAACTGAGAGGTAGATTAGGGCCACCAAGACTCCAATGTGCGATCAAAGCCCAATACCAAACAGATAAAGCACCAACCCCAATAGTGTCTAATAGGAAAGAGTTAAATATCACTTATTAAAACTAAACATAAACCCAACATATGTCCACCGCGTGTCACAGGTTGTATATAAAATCTACAGGAAAGCTGCTTACTTTATACATACATTACTGCCCCTGGACTGATCCCAAGGTCCATCCTGTATTATTCTCCAGAGCTGCACTCACTATTCTGCTGGTGGAGTCACTGTGTACATACATTACTTATCCTGTACTGATCCTGAGTTACATCCTGTATTATACTCCAGAGCTGCACTCACTATTCTGCTGCTGGAGTCACTGTGTACATACATTACTTATCCAGTACTGAGGCTGAGTTACATCCTGTATTATACTACAGAGCTGCCAGTAGAGTAAGTACAGCTCTGGAGTATAATACAGGACATGACTCGACTAGCAGAATAGTGAGTGCAGCTCTGGAGTATAATACAGGATGTAACTCAGGATCAGTACAGGATGAGTAATGTATGAACACAGCGACTCCACCAGCAGAATAGTGAGTGCAGCTCTGGAGTATAATACAGGATGTAACTCAGGATCAGTACAGGATAAGTAATGTATGTACACAGCGACTCCACCAGCAGAACAGTGAGTGCAGCTCTGGAGTATAATACAGCATGTAACTCAGGATCAGTACAGGATAAGTAATGTATCTGCACAGTGACTCCACCAGCAGAATAGTGAGTGCAGCTCTGGAGTATAATACAGGATGTGATGTAGGATCAGTACAGGATAAGTAATGCATTTACAAAGTGACTCAACTCTCTATGTAGATTAATTCTATATATAAACTGTAAAGATGGACATCCCTTTTAAACTAAAGCTCCTTTGTAGAGTGACATATACACACGATACATAAGAATAACCTAACACTACTGGAGAAGAACAAGGCAAGATATCGGATACAACGTTCTACTATGATTTTCACATTACAAAAGAAAAGGAAAAAATGCTATTACAGGGGCCTCATTACTAATAAAGGCTATAAATTAAATTCTGTCATAGTTCGTAGAAGGCTATGGTAAAAAATAGGTTTCATAAATACATAGGTCAAGGATCACTGTGCCTTAAATACTCTGTACTCCTGTGGTAAAATGCATAGGCTACAACCTCCTCCCTATGTCTCCTCTCAGGACCGGCGGGACAATCACTGTAATCATATACTCAACAGCCAAGGGCCCATAGGGAGAACAAACAAAACAGATTTTTTTTTAGAACTTGGGGGGGGGGGCTTTGCTTGGCTTGGTTGGACCCTCCATCCTCCACCCCCCTCCCCGTAAATCTCAGTGCCCCATGAGGAACCGGCTTGGTGAAGAAGTGTCCGGGTTTAGTGCTGGTACGAAAAGAAAACAACGTCGCAGTCACAGACTGGTAATGCAGGAGGTCACACGCGTTCTGGGTACTCCCAACACCCAGGCGGGGGTGTTACTTGGGGTCCTCCACTGTGCCTTTACTGAGGTCGGCCATCTTGGGGTATTTGACTTTCTTCTGGTCCAGCTCGTTTTGAGCCCACAGGAGCAGTTTAAGGAGTTTTGCCAGTTTGGGTGTGGACTCGCGGTTCTCGTAGTCTAAGACGGCCTGATTCACTTCACTCCAAACCTGTAAGGATGTAACAGATGCTGGTTACTTTAGGCGCATGTGAATTTTGGGGTTAGGCAGTGCCGACAAGACCTCGGGGTATGGATATGGGTTTATAGCACAGGGGCCGCTGAGTCCTGGGGATTGCTTTTTATACTCACCTGCGTCCCCCAATCCCTTTCCGTCTGTCCCTCGGTCTACTGAGCAGGCTTCATCTCTTGATTGCATGTACACGCGGGCGCACAGTCCTCTAATTCTGCGCACGCAATGACGAGAGGAGGGTCTGCTGGACATACTAAAAGGACCTTTTACACAGCCACATGATCAGGCAACAACTTTTCTATGAACGCTCATTTGCCTGATCACAGACCGTGTGAAGGTGCTGCCAATCACCCAACAGCAACGAGCAAACACTCATTTGTTCTGTTTGCGCAACTTTCGCGCGGTACCAAATCACTGCCATCAGCATCACATTTCTCCATATAAATAAGAGATGTGCTGCCAACAATTATAAAACTCTACTAGTAATTATTAGGAAATTATAGTCCCAGTGTTTCTGGTGGCACATCATACTCACAGCGGATTGATTACCACACAAGAGAAACAGCTTGGCTCCTCCCACAGCAGTGACATCACCACAGGTCCTTCAGCCCACCGGATCTCCGCGGTGCAGGTTGGTCAGTGTCTTTTATCAGGACTTCTGAGTTGTGTCTTCTGAGATAATAACGGCTTAGTTGTATTCTCATTTTGTTATTTTTGTCTTTTCCTTCCAAGAGCCCTAACTGTGTTATATATGTTGTAGGACCTTCAATGACGTCACCAGGGGGAAGAGTGATGACATCACCAGGGGTGGAGCATAAGACACACACACACACACACACACACACACACACACACACACACACACACACACACACACACACACACGGTTGTTAGCAGTTTGATGAAGGATGAACAATCGCTCCCCTCCACCAGAGTATAAATCAACCTGTAGAGCAGACGACGTTGATGGGCGCTTGTCATCAGGGCCGAATATAAAAGGACCCTTTACCCAGAGAGAAAACATTATAACTTTGCCTTTAACATTATTTCTCGCTGGCCCCCTATATATCAATAGGCACAGGCATAAAAAAAGGGATAAAGGAAGTCATTCTAACATATTCATTCATGAGAAAAACTAAGTAGAGCCTTTTTGAATTCTGTGGTTTTACGTATCAGGACATAATTTAAAAAACAAAAACATATGGTTCTTAAAAGTTATGTTAATGCGACCTCAGATGAAGAGCAACGCATCGCAAACTGCACTGCAACATTATTTAACAAAAACTAAACCAAAATGCAGAAGCAGTGAGCGAAAAATTAAATACCCCCTTAGGAGGTTTTCACACAGCCGAGAAAATCGCCAAAGATTTGTGTATTGCAAGACGCTCAAATATGAAACCCATTCCTTAGAATGGGTTCAGACACATGAGCGATTTTTTCCTGCATGGCACCACGATGCTATGGTATGCAAGAAAAAAATCGTGGCATGTACTATCTAGCTGCGAGATCGCAGCTAGCAGCCCCATTGATTTCAATGGGGACGGCGGCAGCAGCACCAGTGCCATTGAAAACAATGGGAGAAATCGGTGATCCTCTGCTGCAGCAGGGGATTCCATGCATCCACGGGGCTTTCACATGGCTGGCGAGGGCGATATTGGGCCGTGATTCACGGCCCGATATCACCCTCGCCCGTGTGAAACTAGCCTTACTGCTTCCATAGGAATTAAAAGGGTAAGTAGCAGCTAGGTGCTGCTAATCAAATGCCCTGGATTACTTGATCATCAACAAGTGTGAGCACCTCTATAAAAGCTGAATTTTTGGCAGTTTGCTGGTTTGGAGCATTCAGGTGTTTGTTAACACAATGCTAGGGAGGAGAGACATCAGCACTAGAGATGAGCGAGCGTACTCGGAAAAGCACTACTCACTCGAGTAATTTGCTTTATCCGAGTATCGCTGTGCTCGGGTCTGAAGATTCGGGTGCCGGCACGGAGCGGGGAGCTGCAGGGGAGAGCGGGGAGGAACGGAGGGGAGATCTTTCTCTCCCGCCCGCTCTCCCCTGCGACTCACCTGTCAGCCGCAGCAGCACCCGAATCTTCAGGGACGAGCACAGCGATACTCGGATAAAGCACATTACTCGAGCGAGTAGTGCTTTTCCGAGTACGCTCGCTCATCTCTAATCAGCACTGATCTTTGAGAAGCAATTGCTGCAGCCATCAATCTTGGAAGAATTATAAGGCCATTTTCAAACAGTTTGGAGTCCATGTGTCCTGGTGCACAGGGGAGTTCATGGTCGACTCCCTGCCTGCAAGCTGTCCAGGTCCTGTGGCTGCATAACAAGCCCAAATCATCACCCCTCCACCCCCACAGTTGGTAAGAGGGGTTTGTGCAGATATGCAATGTTTGGTTTTCGCCAAGAAAGAAGAGGCGGCATTCTCCCTGCAACCTTTCCAGAGAAGCCATATCTGATCAGTCTCTTTTTAATTATACGGTCATGAGGATTCAATATGTTAAAGCCAGTTTCACATGGCTGAGAATCTCACATAATTTTTGTGCGTTGCAAGACTCCCAAAAATAGCAGCATGTTCTATCTTTTAGCGTTCCCTTGGAATACCACGCCCATTGCTTTCAATGGGACCTTAAAAACATTGCATGCCGTGCGAGGTGAGGTTTCCTATTGAAATCAATGGGAAATACTTATGATCCTCTGACGCATGTGAAACACGCAACTGAGAATCACAATTGCACAGAAGTGATGCGAGGCATTTTTGCACGTTGGCAAACACAATACTGGGCCAAGTTTCTCAGCCCGATATTGCGCCCACCGGTGTGAATGTAGTCTAAAGCAGGAAATACACAGTTCGGCAAGTAGCATACATCCAGGCCACACTCACCCCCAGTAATTAATGGTAGTGCGATGTAACAGAATTATGCGCTCATTTACTGCCGTGGGCGAGCATTATCTGGCAGCATGCAGACAGCCAGACCATGTGTTTCTGGTCCATGTATGCAGAGCTACAAGTTCTCCTTTCGTATGTGCAGAGAGGACCGGGGACGGTAGAAGCCGGGGGAAGGCTTGGCTTTGACACAGCCGGGCTGCAGACTGGAGTGTCTTCATAGCACTGGGTCCTGCACTGACTATAAGAGGAAACCTGTCCCATTACTGGAGGCTCTGTGCACCGGAAATCAGAAGATATCCCAACCATTTAGGCCCAATGTCCACGGGCGGATACGAATTGCGGATGATCAGTTCAAGCCGCACACAGGAAAACGAGGGCGTCCCCAACTGAAATAAAGCCTGCCGATTTGATTTGCTGACCTTTGGGTGGGGAAATCCAATCGCAGCGTGCTCCATTTCAGTGTGGTTCTCGCACGGACGGCTTCCATTGAAGTCAATGGAAGCCGTCCGATCAGCGGTCCATCCACACTTGACATTGCTCTACTGCACATGTGCACCGGTGGAATATTTCTGCAGCAGATTAAACTGAAAATCCATAGGAAAATCCATGCTACATGCAGATTTCACCCCACTTATATTGAAGGGCGTGAATTTTGCTGTGAAAATCCACATTAAAGCCACAACAGAATGAGAATGCTGCGACGTGATACAATCTGCAGCATGCTTGCCTTTCCATCATGTGGATCAGATGTCATTCACTTGTCTTGTACTAAAGTCAACTCTGAATTTTACCTGCAAAAACCCAGCATTCGGACAATATGGACGTCTACTTCCAGACACAACCATGGAAAAGGTATGGCGTTTTTGGTACTGCAGTCTTATTGAAGCGAATGGAGCCAAGTTGCAATACCGCACACATCCAGTGGACAGGTGTGGTGCTGTTTTCAGAAGAAAACAGACACATTTTCCCAAACCGCACTTTAAAAGGGATTGCACAACATCGCATGGTTGCTCACTTCCAAAACAGCACCCCACCTGTCTATGGGCTCTATGTGGTATTGCAGAACAGCCCCATTCACTTTAGTAGAGCTGCGGTACCAGACACAACCATGGACATGTGTGGCAGGTTTTTGTTTTTTTTAATAAAACAGACATGTTTTTCTGATCTTGTGCAACTCCTTTAACTACAGGACTGTCTGACGTTGTGATTCATGGCATAATCCTTTCCTGTATGGGGGATAAACATACCTTCTGCCGTTGCATCATGTTTAGCAAATCGCCAAACGGGGAATCCTCTGGGTTGTCGAACGCCAACAGCGCCAGCGTCCTCTCCATCTCCGTCAGACACTCTCTGCTCTCCTCCCCCTGCTCAGCCAGCTGAGTCTGGGCGAACTCCAGGGCGGCTTCTGTCTCCCTCTGTCGGATCAGCTCTATGAGATGTTGTTGCTGAGGAAAGAAGAAGAGATGACCTCTGCTTAGAACTACTTTCCCAATATCCATCTGTCTCACGACAGGAAGCTGAGACATGGGGAGCTGTTTGCCGGAGTCCGCATACTATAGATGGGCTTCCTGAGATGTCAAAGGAACACTTTAATAACATGGAACTTTTTAACCCAGCAGAATAGCAGCTCTGTAGAGTCAAAGAGTCAAAAATGGATTTGCCATTGCCAATCAATGCTATGGTCAGAGACAGAAAATCCCAATGACCACCATGACCCTTTATATCACAGTTTTAAGACCCCAGCGATCTGCTCCTCGTACCTCAGCTTCCTGGACTCATGTGTTATATGTGGGGATTGGGTTGCTGGTATTAAAGGGGTTGTCCCACAAAGGCAAGTTATCACTTATCCACAATATAGGGGATTACATGCTGATCCATGTGAATCTGAATGCCGAGACCCCCACTGTTCCAGAGAGCGGGGGTCCAAGGTGTCCAGGAATGAACAGAGCAGTGGAAGCACATGCATGCTATTGCTTCATTCATTCATTCATTTCATGTGACTACCTGATATAGCCAAACGCCCAAACTCTATTTCATGCAGTTATAGCGTGGCTTTATAAGGGGCAACTGTCACCTGAATAGTCGCTAAAGCGTACGAATGACCGTCTGTGTGTTTTTACACAGAGTGACTGGTCACTTTTTTGATTTCACAATCGCTAAACGAATTGTTGGGAACATTTACACGGGCCGCAAGTTCGTTTGTCAACTAGTTAGGGAGCGCGAGTTTCTTTGGCGGATGTGTATTTGACCCCTCCCCAACACACGCTCATTGGTTGCCAAGTCCACTGAACGCACATATATACGCACAAGCGGTCTACAAGTGAACACTCGCTGGACCAAAATCACCCAGAGACTGTAGCAACAAGTGTTCTTTCGAAGACCAGCAAGGACCTTCAGTTTAAGGTCACTTGTAAGTATTTATGCGTTTTCAGGACTGAGTCAGCGTTAACAGGGAGGGCAAAATGTTCAATAAAGGCAGGAGCCAATCAGCGCTCAGTGGTAGCCGCACATCTCCCTGCAAACTTGTTAGGTAGTCTTTAAAAACAATGATTATCCGTTTACACAGGAGGATAATTAATCAACCAGCGACTATTTTTAGGTGAACAGAAAAAAAGCGACTGGTGACCAAATTTTTGCTTGTCACCTGGTTGGTGGCCATATTTAAAGGAAACAACGGTCATCTCCATTCGTTCTATCAAGTGACTCTTTGGACGATAGTGACTTCGTGTAAAGCCACCCTTAATGAAACGAATAGAGCGACAGTGTGCATGTGCGACCGCCATTCTGTTCATTCCTGGATGCGCTGGAACCCTGTACTTCGCTTCACTGAGGGTCCCAATGGTCGGATCCCTACCGATCAGCAAGGTATCCCTATGTTCGACAACCCCTTTAGTTTTGTATGGAGTGATGCTCTAAGCCTTGTCTGACCTGCAGGTGGAAATACAGGTAGCGGTGAGTGTCCAGTAACTCCGGATGGAGGGAGTTTATCAGGGCGATGGCTTCCTGGATCTGTCCTTTAAGAATCATCTCCCGAATCTTAATCCTTTCATCCAGACTCTCCAGGTCTACACTGGGCTCAATACCAGACTCCATCCTAAACTTCTCTGCCGCCTCCTTGAATCCCTCTATAATACAAAAAGACAAGAACACGACTTACACAACTCGCTTTAGACACAATGATAAATCCATATACAGTGAGCTCCCTCTAGTGGTGACCGCAGGCAGACTGAATGTTATTTAAAGGTATTTTTCAGATAACATGCAGTGTATGGCTCTTTAGTAACTGGCATTCTTAGAGCTTATTCACATGGATGGATGGAGTTTCAGTGCATTAAAAAAATGACATGCTGTAATTTTTTTTTTCACACACGTCAGAATACTCCAATAGAAACCAAACCAGTGGTGCTGTATTCTGTCCAGATTACGTGCGTAAAAATATACACGTTATACGGAGAGAAAATACGCCCCTAGGCCCAATGTCCACGGGCAAATTTGATTTGCGGAACCCGTGTGGGAAATCTGCAAATCAAGCCACCCATGGAGACACATTAGCGTCCGCAGGACAGTAAAAAGCATGCGGATGTGACTTTTTTCCCCCGGTGTGCAGATCGCACGCGCGGGAAGAAATCGCAGCATGCTCCATTTTCCTGCGGATCCCAAGCGGACGGCTTCCAATGATCCGCGGACTGCCCGCAGCTGTCACTGTGGATGGGCCGCAGATCAGCGGGAAAGCAGGAGATTTGAAAAAAAAGAAAAAGCCCAGACACATCCACCGTGCTGAAGAAAGAAGATCCGGCTGCGACGGGGGAGACCCGTGCTGGATCCGGAGAGGTAAGAAAATGTCTTTTCCTCTCCAATGTGGGATTCAGCAGTGTTACCCGTGCGTGCAAGTGGACATTGGGCCTTACAGTATTTAGCCATTATGTACACGGAGTTTATAAATCCAGTAGAATAGGGATTTGGGGATTTGGGGATCTGGCAAAAAAAAACAACTCAATTCTGGATTAGAAGAAAGTTGCTTGCGTGTCCCGGATTGGACTTTCTTTGGTACCTGATCCCTTAAGGGAAGCATCAAGACTGCATCATATTTAACCTCCCGACAACCTATAATGTAACTGTATATTATAGGTCGTACGGAAGGTCTGTGGGGCTGGTAGCTGCTAGCAGGGAGACCGCGACTGATCAGAGGGTAATCCCCTATCCTGTGGACAGGGTATAACCTGAAATTGTAGTACAACCCCTTTAAGTTATCCCCTATCTACAGAACAGGGAACAACAAGCAGATTGGTGGGTGTGAGACCTCCACCAATCACACACTCGGCCACCACACCATTCAATTCTATAGGAGTGCTGGCAATTAATGGGTTCACAGGGAAAGCATATATCCCCCCGTGACGTCCTCGGCCCTCCACTATGTAATCATGGAGGGCCGATGGTTTGCCCTGGCAACTAGATGCCAAACAATGGCCTCTGAGCCTGCCATGGCCTGTGATCGCTATCGTAAGTGATAATGCATTGCAGTACAGAAGTAGTGCAGTGCATTATCATAGTGATCAGAGCTTTTTTTGGTTCTAGTCCCCTACAGAAGCATAAAAAAGGTTGCCGAAAAATTTTTTTTAAAGTTATGACTTTTGAAAAGTGGAGATGAAAATCCCCCCCAAATTATCACATCCTTTTGGCCAAAATAGGCCGTGTCCTTAAGGGGTTAATTGTGCAGTGTTAGCACTGACCGGTTACCAGGTAGTTCATGATCAGCCGGTTCATGTCTGCTCTCTGGATGTGCAGGTTGTTCAGCTTCTCCATCCATTCATCCTTGGTGATCTCTTCGGGTTTCTCGGAGTAGCTCATGGTCGCTGCGAGAGGCAGAAAACAGGTAGATTAAACTAAACTTAAAGGAGTTGGACAAGCTCCACCCCCCTGGTAGTCCGGACCCGCGAGCGGCTGGTCGTCTCCTCTAAGGTCCATGTATGGACTATGGATGGAGGGCCGATGGGTTGTCATAGTAACCAGACACCTGACAACAGCATCCGGGTCTGCAATGGCATATAGTGGCTATTAGTGAAAATACACTACAGTACAGAACTACTGCAACGGTTAACATAGCAATCAAAGGATCGCAGGTTCGAGTCCCCTATAGGGTCATTTAAAAAAAAAAAAAGTACAAAAAAAATTTTTTAAATGCTCAGAAGAAAAAAAAATACTTTTTTGTGCAATTTCCCCTTTTTAACAACAAAAAAAATTTAAAACATTTAAAAAATGGAGCCAAAATGCTTCTTTTTTTGGTTGATTTTGCCTCACATAAAAAAAATGCAATCTAATGATCAAAATAGCTCATATCTACCCCAAAATGGTTCTAGCAAAAACGAATTCTCACAGAGTTCTATCCGTGGGAAAATAAAACAATTATGGGACTTCGAATGCAAAAAAAAAAACAATAATAATAATTTCCAAGCATAAACCAAAAGTGGAAAAACCTTAAAAAAAAAAAAAGAATTTTCGTATAAAACCACAACTGGCGAAAGAAAAGAAAAAGTATGCTGTCATTGATGCCGCCTGGTTACGGCCTCCTTCACACTGGCGGGCGCGGTACCGCCGTGAGGAAAATTGCGCCAATATGGCATTCTTGCTCATACGATGTTTGAGCGTCGGCGAAGCGTTTTCCTCGAGAAGCACGACCGAAGCCTGCGACGCTCTCACACGACAGAAAACAGGAATTGCTGTTAATGTTAAAAACGCATCGCACAAATAGCGCAAGTTGGTGCGATGCGCTGCAGCAGGGTCGCCGTAGGGAAACAGCAAAACGCAGAGAGATTTCCAAATCTCGCAAGATAGAAAACATGGCAGACGGGAAGGAGGTCGCTGAACGGCGGGGGCTTCACAATTCGGAGTTTCCCCGCATTCTCATATTGCTTTAAAAAAAAACAAAAAAATAAACGCATAATTTTCTCGTCAGCGTGAAGGCCGCTGCTGAAAAAAAAACCAAAAACTCCACAACCGCGCCTGGCGGCGATATTACACCACACATGGCAGCGAGCGTCACGCACGCCGTCACGCGCGGTCTTCCTGTTTTTTGTCTATTTCCCGCTTTGTCCCTTCACAGCGCCGCTTATACACGCCGCCCATGTAATTACGTACGGGCGGCGTTGAGAACAATGGCCTCTCCCGCACGTAATACAGCAATTCTTTTTTGCGCTCGCATATTACGCAATGTTTACGTGCGAGTGTGAGCGAAACAGCGCAAGGCGATGCATCGGACTGAGAATGCCAGCATCACACATGTGATTCGCGGTTACCGATGAGAATGTTTACCCGTGGGCCGCGTAATCGCACACGGACAGCAACAACGAAAAGAGCGCAAAGATAAAATATATATATTTTGACCTATTCAGTAACAAGTACTGGCAGCTGAAAATTTCGTGCGCCGGGACACCGCCATGATAGGAGCGCTAACGAACAGCGCCGGACGATTACGAAATACAACGGACGCATATTTTGGGACAAGCAGCGCCGCCGTCCGCTGATTTCTTACCGTAGACACAGAAATGACGACACAAACATCAAACGGCAGTCGTGTCACCCTGATTATATCTGTGAGCAGCACTAATGGAGGGCAGAAGCCAGGAAACATGGAGGAGGCTGCAGGATGTAAACAAGCCAGGGACGGGAAGAGCTACCTGGCCCGGCTCTCATACAATGGCTGGAAGTGGCCACAGAACCAACATTACGGGGTTAAAGACGGGCCACGACCAGCCGCCGGTAAACAGACACTTACCGAACTTCCGGCGCTGACGTCACCGAGGCACCGAGTTCGCAGAGCCTGTCACGTAACTCGCCAGCATCGCGAGGTTTGCTCACGTGATCGGGAGTCAGGACTGCTGCACATGCGCAGTGCGTTCTACTAGTTCTTAATGGTTGCTATGGGCAACTGATGAGCATGGAGAGTCCCGGCGGCTGGCAGACTTTAGTTCTTACAATGTTCTGCACACTGTTAGCTGCAATGTTTACCTGATAATAAAATGAGACACACAATAATCCATAAAGCGGAAGGCCCTTCTACACAATTGTTCCTGCGAACACCCGTTGGGCCAACAATTGGGCTGTGTAAAAAGACGAACGATCAGCCAACGAAAGAACAAACGCTCATTCGCCGGCTGATCGCGTCGTTTTGGTGGGCGTAAAATTGTTCGCTGGTCAGCTGCAGGTGTTAACAGGGATCCGGGCGGCCGATGAAATGGCAGTATGGGGACAAACGATGACGTGAACACCCCCATATAGCAGATAATCTGCCCGTGTACACGGAGGGAAGGAGCGCTGACCAACTTACTGATTGTTGGTCAGAGTTTGTTAGCGAGGGTCACCACCTTTGTCACAAAAACATACCGGGTAAGGTAAAAGAGAAGGGACTTACCACAATGTATGTTTTTATCTGCTTTATTTTAGTGGCCACAACTACTAATTGTGCCCCCTCAGTGGCCCTAATAGTACCCCCAGTAGTGACCCTAATAGTAATAGTACCCTTAGTAATGGCTCTAATAGTAATAGTAGCCCCATTAGTAGTCCTAATAGTAATAGTGCCCTTAGTAATGGCTCTAATAGTAATAGTAGCCCCATTAGTAGTCCTAATAGTAATAGTGCCCTTAGTAATGGCTCTAATAGTAATAGTAGCCCCATTAGTAGTCCTAATAGTAATAGTGCCCTTAGTAATGGCTCTAATAGTAATAGTAGCCCCATTAGTAGTCCTAATAGTAATAGTGCCCTTAGTAATTTCTCCAATTAGAGATGAGCGAGTATACTCGCTAAGGCACATTACTCGAGCGAGTAGTGCCTTAGCTGAGTATCTCCCCGCTCGTCTCTAAAGATTCGGGGGCCGGCGTGGGTGACAGGTGAGTTGCAGCGGGGACCGGGGGGGGGGGGGGGAGCAGGCGGGAGAGAGAGAGATCTCCCCTCCATTCCTCCCCACTCTCCCCCGCCGCTCCCTGCCCCCCGACAGCCCCCGAATCTTTAGAGACGAGTGGGGAGATACTCGGCTAAGGCACTACTCGCTCGAGTAATGTGCCTTAGCGAGTATACTCACTCATCTCTAGCTCCAATAGTAATAGTACTCTTAGTAGTGTCTCCAATAGTAATAGTAGCCCCATTAATAGCCCCAATAGTAATAGTGCCCTTAGTAGTGGCTCCAATAGTAATAGTACCCCCATAAGTAGCCCCAATAGTAATGGTACCCTCAATAGTAGCCCTAATAGTAATAGTACCCTTCGTAATGGCTCCAATAGTAATAGCACCCTTAGTAGTGGCTCCAATAGTAATAGCCCCCACATTAGTAGCCCCAATAGTAATAATACCATTAGTAGTGGTTCCAATAATAATAGTGCCCTTAGTAATGGCTCCAATAGTAATAGTATCCTTAGTAGTGGCTCCAATAGTAATAGTAGCCCTATTAGTAGCCCCAAAAGCAATAGTGCCCTCGGTAGTGGCTCCAATAATAATAGTGCCCTTAGTAGTGGCTCCAATAGTAATTGTGCCCTTAGTAGTGGCTCCAATAATAATAGTGCCCTTAATAATGGCTCCAGTAGTAATAGTACCCTTAGTGATGGCTCCAATAGTAATAGTAGCCCCTAAAAGTAATACTGCCCTTAGTAGTGGCTCCAATAATAATAGTGCCCTTAGTAGTGGCTCCAATAGTATTTGTGCCCTTAGTAATGGCTCCAATAGTAATAGTACCCTTAGTAGTGGCTCCAATAGTAATAGTAGCCCCATTAGTAGCCGCAATAGTAATAGTACCCTTAGTAGTGGCTCCAATAGTAATAGTACCCCCATTAGTAGCCCCAATAGTAATGGTACCCTTAATAGTAGCCCTAATAGGTATAGTACCCTTCGTAATGGCTACAATAGTAATAGTACACCCCATTAATAGCCCCAATAGTGATAGTGCCCTCAGTAGTAGCCCTAATAGTAATAGTACCCTTCGTAATGGCTCCAATAGTAATAGTACCCCCATTAATAGCGCCAATAGTAATAGTGCCCTCAGTAGTAGCCCTAGTAGTAATGGTACCCTTAGTAGTTGCTCCAATAGTAATAGCCCCCACATTAGTAGCCCTAATAGTAAGGCTGCATTCCCACGAACGTATATCGGCTCGGTTTTTACGCCGAGCCTATATACGTTGTCCTCGTGTACAGGGGGGAGGATGGAAGAGCCAGGAGCAGGAACTGAGCTCCCGCCCCCTCTCTGCCTCCACTCCACCCCTCTGCACTATTTGCAATGAAGAGAGGTGGGGCGGGGACGGGGCTAATTATCGTAACTTAGCCCCGCCCCCGACCCACCTTCTTTCATTGCAAATAGTGCAGAGGAGTGGAGAGGAGGCATAGAGGGGGCGGGAGCTCAGTTCCTGCTCCTGGCTCCTCCATCCCCCCCCCCCCCCCCTGCAGATGAGGACGACGTATATCAGCTCGGAATAAAAACCGAGCCAATATATGTTCGTGTGAATCCAGCCTAATAGTACCCTTAGTAGTGGTTCCAATAATAATAGTGCCCTTAGTAATGGCTCCAATAGTAATAGTGCCCTTAATAGTGGCTCAAATAATAATAGTGCCCTTAGTAATGGCTCCAGTAGTAATGGTACCCTTAGTAGTGGCTCCAATAGTAATAGCCCCCACACTAGTAGCCCCAATAGTAATAGTATCCTTAGTAGTGGCTCCAATAATAATAGTGCCCTTAGTAGTGGCTCCAATAGTAATTGTGCCCTTAGTAGTGGCTCCAATAATAATAGTGCCCTTAGTAATGGCTCCAGTAGTAATAGTGCCCTTATTAGTGGCTCCAATAGTAATAGTAGCCCCATTAGTAGCCCCTAAAAGTAATAGTGCCCTTAGTAGTGTCTCCAATAATAATAGTGCCCTTAGTAGTGGCTCCAATAGTATTTGTGCCCTTGGTAATGGCTCAAATAATAATAGCACCCTTAGTAGTGGCTCCAATAGTAATAGTAGCCCCATTAGTAGCCCCAATAGTAATAGTACCCTTGGTAGTGGCTCCAATAGTAATAGTACCCCCATTAGTAGCCCCAATAGTAATGGTACCCTTAATAGTAGCCCTAATAGTAATAGTACCCTTCGTAATGGTTCCAATAGTAATAGTACACCCCATTAATAGCCCCAATAGTGATAGTGCCCTCAGTAGTAGCCCTAATAGTAATAGTACCCTTCGTAATGGCTCCAATAGTAATAGTACCCCAATTAATAGCTCCTATAGTAATAGTGCCCTAAGTAGTAGCCCTAGTAGTAATGATACCCTTAGTAGTGGCTCCAATAGTAATAGCCCCCACATTAGTAGCCCCAATAGTAATAGTACCCTTAGTAGTGGTTCCAATAATAATAGTGCCCTTAGTAATGGCTCCAGTAGTAATGATACCCTTAGTAGTGGCTCCAATAGTAATAGTAGCCCCAAAAGTAATAGTGCCCTTAGTAGTGGCTCTAATAATAATAGTGCCCTTAGTAATGGCTCCAATAGTAATAGTACCCTTAGTAGTGGCTCCAATAGTAATAGCACCCCCATTAGTAGCCCCAATAGTAATAGTACCCTTAGTAGTAGCTCCAATAATAATAGTGCCCTTAGTAATGGTTCCAATTGTAATAGTGCCCTTAGTAGTGGCTCCAATAGTAATAGTAGCCCCATTAGTAGCCCCAAAAGTAAAAGTGCCCTTAATAGTGGCTCCAATAATAATAGTGCCCTTAGTAGTGTCTCCAATGGTATTTGTGCCCTTAGTAATGGCTGCAATAGTAATAGTACCCTTAGTAGTGGCTCTAATAGTAATAGTAGCCCCATTAGTAGCCCCAATAGTAATAGTACTCTTAGTAGTGGCTCCAATAGTAATAGTACCCCCATTAGTAGCCCCAATAGTAATGGTACCCGCAATAGTAGCCCTAATAGTAATAGTACCTTTCGTAATGGCTCCAATAGTAATAGTACCCCTATTAATAGCCCCAATAGTGATAGTGCCCTCAGTAGTAGCCCTAATAGTAACCCTTAGTAACCTAATAGTAACCCTTAGTAGTGGCTCCAATAGTAATAGTAGCCCCAATAGTAATAGTGCCCTTAGTAGTGGCTCCAATAATAATAGTGCCCTCAGTAGTGGCTCCAATAGTAAATGTGCCCTTAGTAGTGGCTCCAATAGTATTTGTGCCCTTAGTAATGGCTCCAATAGTAATAGTACCCTTAGTAGTGGCTCCAATAGTAATAGTACCCTTAGTAGTGGCTCCAATAGTAATAGTAGCCCCAATAGTAATAGTGCCCTTAGTAGTGGCTCCAATAGTAATAGTGCCCTCAGTAGTGGCTCCAATAGTAAATGTGCCCTTAGTAGTGGCTCCAATAGTATTTGTGCCCTTAGTAATGGCTCCAATAGTAATAGTACCCTTAGTAGTGGCTCCAATAGTAATAGTACCCTTAGTAGTGGCTCCAATAGTAATAGTACCCCCAATAGTAATGCTACCCTCAATAGTAGCCCTAATTATAATAGTACCCTCTGTAGTGGGATCGATACTAATAGTACCCCCATTAATAGCCCCAATAGTAATAGTGCCCTCAGTAGTAGCCCTAGTAGTAATGGTACCCTTAGTAGTGGTTCCAATAGTAATAGCATCCCCATTAGTAGCCCCAATAGTAATAGTACCCTTAGTAGTAGCTCCAATAATAATAGTGCCCTTAGTAATGGTTCCAATTGTAATAGTGCCCTTAGTAGTGGCTCCAATAGTAAAAGTAGCCCCATTAGTAGCCCCAATAGCAATGGTACCCTCAATAGTAGCCCTTATAGTAATAGTACTCTTCGTAAGGGCTCAAATAGTAATAGTACCCCCATTTATAGCCCCAATAGTAATAGTGCCCTTAGTAGTGTATGGTATAGGGGCGGCCTCTACTGGCCATCATACATCACTGCATTTTGTGTATTTCTCTATGGAGAGTTGTGTATTACTTCCGACTGGATACAGAGATCAGGTGGGATGTCTGGAGGATCGGAGAGATGCATAGGCTCGGTGTATTCAGGATGGAATCGTAGGAGTTGGTGACCGGGTGAGAGTGTGGCAAGCTGGTGAGTGATTTTAGTGCTGCTGAGCCTTGAGAGACTGCACCTCAGGAAGAGAGCGTTTAAAGAGGAGTGAAGAGTCATCTGAGGGAGCCGTGCAAGACGAGTCCTGTTAGAGAGAGCCAGTGGCAGGAGAAAGGAGGCAGCCTATAAGTGAGCATCATAACCGACATCACTCAGAACAAAGCTGCAAGGAGTACAGCTAGAGAGACTGTGCAGCGTGCGAGGAGCGGGCCAACAATCGAGGAGATGGCGGGGAATACAAAGATTATTTCTGTCACAGTGGCTCTACCATCTCCTCCCCGGGGGGCAGCTCGGGACCCATCCAAGTTACTGCTGGGGGAGGTCACAGGGGAATAGTAACCTGGAGTTACCTCAATGTCCTTTGTCACTCGTGACGCCATCGTTCCGTCCTCTGAAGTGAAGCTTGTCGTTGAGAAATAACTTAGTTCATTCACAGGGTTGACTTTTCTGAACAAAACCGTGAAGGTCGGTAATGTCCGTTCACTAAAACTTCCATCACAGTTCAACAACAGGTTGGCACAGATACAGCAAGAGAAGGTGGTGTGACAGGGAGGATGCACTGGGCAATATCTCTCTCCCTCCCCCCCTCCCCGCTCCCTCCTGCTCCCTCCCGCAACACAGTGCTCACCCCTGCCGGCACCCGAATCTTTGCGGGCGAGCAGGCAGGTACTCGGTAAGGACGATACTCGCTTGAGTATTTGTCCTTACCGAGTACGCTCGCTCATCTGTATTGCTCAGCCTTTCCCATGCCTCCACGCACAAGCTGATAGGGTAGTGTCTGTGTGTGGGCTGACTCTCACACAAGGCTCAGACTAGCCGGTCTCCTCACTGCACACTTTGCAAGACCCCTGCTAGACTCGCTTGCAGACTCCAAACTGAAGTGTGTCTCTCCTCTCTCTGACATCCTCACCAACATGTACCTAAAACACAGTCACATTACATACAACATGATACATTTCTCAGACATAACTTAGACGTTAACGCATTCAGTGCTGCAGAGGTGCAATGCACAGCAAATGCATACACATTGAAGACGCTGACAATACGATTGCACAGGACAAGCACATTCAAACTTATGGAGGGACCCCGTTAACTCTGGGGCACTACAACTGCTACAGATAGTTGACATTATCCTGCAGTTTTGTGCAAAGGGGTACCACCCACAGAAGTCTGAAGACGCTTCTCCTACACTACAGTACCAAATATGCTGGAGATACAGATACGTAAGTGAGGTAGGCCTTCAGAAAAAAAACAACATGTCCACATGGAGAGTAACTAAAGAGCAGGCCTGCCAGTTAAAATACACAAGCTCAAGCCAACCCCAGTAGTAATAATGCCTCCAAATGTGGCCTCAATAGTAATAGTGACTCCCTTAGTGGCCTCAATAGTAATAGGACCCCCTATGTTGTGTAGCCACCATGAATTCCTAAAAATAAAATGAGTTGCACAATTAGTAATCAATATCTAGGCCAGGGCTCCGCTTGGATGAGTCGCCAGTCCTGTCCTGTTCAGTTGGGATCTTCATGGTTACTGGACCCTCATCACTGGGCCATGTAAAGGGGCACGCTGGTTAGCTGCATATCTGCCCGAGTAAACTTGGAGAAGTGCAGCTGACCAATGCTAGCTGTACGGAGATGTATGATCCAGCCGCAGCCCCACTTAGTATTGCATTGAATTCAATGGGACCTGTGCCTGCATTATCAACCCAGCCTGCTTCCTGCGCTGTCCATACTGATAGCAATGCCAGAAATCGGCTGACCAGCAGGGATCCCGAGCAGCGGACCCACATGGATCATCTATTGGTGACCTATCCTCAGGATAGAAAAAATCTCAAAAGTCGTGAACAACTCCTTTAACCTCTTAACACTACAGAACAAAGGTTTATCTCCTGGCTGTGGGGTACTTATAAACTTACGTCCTGTGGATGGCGTGGAATCAGAAGCAGAACCCGCGCCATTCCTCAGCGGGAGCTGGCTCTTACTGATAGCCGGCCTCCGGCCGTAATAGGGGAGGATAGATAAGAATAGTGTTCTCTGCTATTTACCCCCTATATGCTGCAATTTATCTAAATTGTGGCATGCCACGGCAACAAAACACCAGATACTAGTGTTCCGGCTTGCCATTGCCTATGATCGCTATTTTAAGCATTAAGGCATTCCAGTACAGAAGTCCATGGATGCATTATCATAGCGAACCGAGCTGTTCTAGTTCAAGTCCCCTACAGAGACATAAAAAAATGTAAAGAAAAATAAAATAATGTAAAAACAAAGCATGCAAACTCCCTCACACTCAAAAACAAAAAAAAACCTTTTTGGGGCATTTTCCCTATTTGTTTATAAAAAAGAATTATATTTGGTAGCATCATATCCAAAATGACTTGTACAATAAGTTGAAAACAATATTTATCCAGTATTTATGTTAACCCTTTAAATGCCGCTGTCAAATCTGACAGCGGCATTTAAATCCGCTGTTCCGGGGTCCCGTACGCCTCCCCCCCGGCGGTAAGATCGAGGGAGCCGTGAGAGTGTCATGGCAGCTCGGGGCCTTCTGGAAGGCCACAGGGCTGTCATGGCAGAATGCCTATCAAGCCGTCCCCTTAGCTTTCAGAACGACGTCTGAAAAAAAAAATAAAGAACACCAGAAATGCGCTTCTTTGGTCACCCTGTTTCCAAGAATCTAATAAATAATAAATCGAATAAAAAGCGATCAAAACTTGTATTTATTTAAAAATGGTACCAACGGTAACTGCAGTACGTCCCACATAAAATGAGCCCTTGCTAAACTACGTCGGCAGAAAAATGAAAAAGTTATTCTGCACAGAAGATGGAGACAGAAAATAGTTTTAAAAAATTAAATATATTTAAATAAATATACAAGTAGTACAGCAAAAAAAACTATATGTTTGGTATTGTAGTAATCATACTGACCCGTAGAATAAAGTTATCATGTCATTTTTGTTGCAGTTTATGCGCCGCAGAAACAAGACGCACTGAAAGATGGCGGAATGTCATTTTTTTTCTATTTCTCTCTACTTGGAATTTTTTAAAAGTTTTTCAGTACATTATATGGTACAATAAATAGTACCATTGAAGAATGCAATTGTCCTGCAAAAAACAACAAGCCGTAATACAGCGACGTCGATGCATAAATAAAGGCATTGCAATTTTTTTAAAGGGTGGAAGGAAAAACGAAAATGGAAAGAAGCAAAAAAGTGTGGTCACTAGGGGGTTAAAGCTCTCATTAGGAGAGCTTTAAACTAGAACAATATGAAAGGCCAGGCAAAAATATACAGGTAATTAATACATTTGAGACCCTCGCTATTAGAAGTGGAAAGAAAGAACAAAGACAAAAAATTCAGAAGACAAGTAGAGGAGCAAGAGACACGGATCACAAACTAACATGTTTTTACACAAATGCACAGAGCATGGGAAACAAACAGGGAGAATTGGAGCTCCTAACACAGGAAGAGAAATATGATGTCATAGGCATCACGGAAACTTGATGGAATGATACACATGATTGGAATACAAGGCTTGAAGGATACAGAGCATGGTAGCTCTGTAGAAAATGTTTGGGTAAGAATACAAGGAGAGAACAACAGAAAGGACACCATGTAGGCATTTACTATAGGCCGCCTGGCCAAGCAGAAGATATGGATGGTATTATTGTACCTTGACACCACTATCTAGTAGAGCTGGAGAGAGCAGTAACAGGCCGGTGACATCCTCCTCAACCTGATTGGCTGCCGAGATGGGTGCCCTGCAGGTCCTGGAAGGTCAGTATGAATATACCCAGGCGCCTGCTGCTGTCCTCCCTGCTGCTGCAATAAGTATTAAAATCCCCGGAGTCCTGCTGCTGTCATCCATGCTGCTGCAGTAACTCTCCCAGGCTCCTCGCGCTGCAGTTCTGTGTTCCCTGCCCTTCTTTCACCTTCCCAACTGATGCTGCTGTAGAACGCCGCTGATCGCCGGTGTCCATGTCGCTACTGTCCCCTTGCGCAGTCCTGCTCATCGCTGCTGTTCTGGTCTCCCCAGCGGCAGTAGTGGCAGCAGGACATGCCGTGTATGGTGATCCAGCGGCGGCACGGCAGTGGAGTGCGGCCCTTCTCCGCTGCAGCTGCTTCTACCTGCTGGCCCTGTGCGTTCTGTCCGGAATGACCGCTTGGCCAGGGAAGGTGGAAATGGCTGCCAGTGGCAAACACATGGCTGCATGCTGTGTAGTGCTTTTTGCCTGCCGTGAACGGTTAGGGTTAGGGATAATTCTCCTGTTAGGCTTACATTTCTAACTGTAAATGGTTCCATGTTAAAGGTGTAACATGAAAGCATTTACTAGTAGTCATATAAGCCTAACAGGAGAATTATCCCTAATCCTAACCGTTCACGGCAGGCAAAATGCACTACACATGCTGCTGCTAGGACCTTAAACAAGACAGCCAATGGGGAGCTAGTGGTGTCACAGGGGCGTTCCTGCATCCAAGCCCTGCCAAACCCCTAGCTTCCTGGTGGTGTCAAGATACAGTAGTACCGATATGGATGAATTCCTTCTACATATGGATGAACACAGAACTTGCACTCATGTTAAAAACAAAGAAAAATATGTTTATCAAATGGAAAGAGGGGGGAATATCTAAAGAAGAATATAATGCAGTCAGCAGGAACTGTAGGGCAAGTGTCAAAGCTAAAGCCAATAATGAATTAAGGCTTGCAACAGAGGCCAAAAGCAATAAAAATCAATTGGGGGGTGGGGGGTATGTCAATAGCAAAAGAAAACTCAAAGATGCTATTGGACGCTTACAAGAGGAAAATGGTGAATTGGTTAAGAATGATGTTAAGAAGGCCGAACTTTTAAATTCCTATTTTGTATGTGTTTTCTCTCTGGAAGGAGATGTAACATCTTCCCTGTGCTATTGGGGGAATAAAAGAATGCAGGCTACCAAAAAAAGAAATAAGGTGGATCCAGGAAACTACAGGCCTGTAAGCCTGACTTCTATACCAGGAAAGATCTTCAAACAAATTATTAAACAGCATGTATGCACGTACTTGGAAAAAAGTTGAGTAATTAACCAGAGCCAGCATGGGTTTGTAACAAACAAGTCATGCCAGATGAATCTAATTTCCTTCTATGACAGAATCACTGACTGGGTTGATCAGGGAAATGCGGTGGATATAGTATATCTTGACTTTAGTAAAGCATTTGACAAAGTATTTCATACCATCCTTATTCAAAAAAATGACCAAATATGGGATTGACAAGGCAACTGTTAGGTGGATTCACAACTGTCTGAGTGATCGTACTCGAAGAGTGGTCATAAATAGCTGCACATCCAAGTGGAAGAATGTATCAAGTGGGGTACCACAAGGCTCTGTCCCAGGCCCAGTGTTGGCCAACATTTTTATAAATGATCTGGAGGAGGGAATTGATGGGAAACTGATCAAATTTGCAGATGACACAAAGCTAGGAGGGATAGCTAACACTAGGGAAGAGAGAGAGGATTCAAAAAGATCTAAAAAAGCGTGAACAGTGGGCGGCGACTAACAGAATGGTATTTAACAAGGAGAAATGCAAAGTTCTACATCTGGGCAAGAAAAATGAAAAAAGCACATACAGAATGGGAGGAATTGGGCTAAGCAGCACATGTGAAAAAGACTTGGGTATACTAATAGACCATAGACTGAACATGAGTCAACAATGTGATGCAGCAGCCAAAAAGGCAAACAAAATTCCAGGATGTATTAAGAGAAGCATAGAGTCTAGATCACGTGAGGTAATTATCCCCTCTCCACTCTTCCTTAGTCAGACCTCATCTGGAATACTGGGTCCAGTTCTGGGCACCCCACTTTAAAAAAGACATACTGGAGCAAGTTCAAAGAAGAGTTACCAAGATGGTGAGCGGTCTGCAAATCATGTCCTATGAGGAATGGTTAAAGGATCTGGGAATGTTAAGCTTTAAAAAAAGGCTGAAAGGAGACTTAATAGCCGTTTACAAATATCTGAAGGGCTGTCACAGTGCAGAGGGATCAGCCCTATTCTCATCTGCACAAGGAAAGACCAGAAGCAATGGGATGAAACTGAAAGGGAGGAGACACAGATTAGATATTAGACAGTAAGAGTGATCAATGAGTGGAACAGGTTACCACGGGAGGTGGTGAGTTTTCCTTCAATGGAAGTGTTCAAACAAAGGCTGGACAGACATCTGCCTAGGATGATTTAGTGATCCTGCACTGAGCAGTGGGATTGGACCCGATGACCCCGGAGATCGCTTATAACTCTACCATCCTATTATTGTAGTAATAATAATATAAATGTGTTTCTTAAAGCAGCCTATGCAAATATATGTATGTATATATTCATATATCCACCTTCATAGAAAATAGCTAGCAGTGAAATGGTTAACTGGTTCATTCTTATGCTGGTATCCTGAAATACACTCCTACACAAGTTCTACAAGGTCCTGAGATGTGTTTCTCATGAGAAACACATCTGTGATGCCCTCCGCTCATAACAGGGGGTGCTACTTCTTATCTATGTCTTGGATTCCTAAGTCCAGGCAGAGATATTGATAGTCTATTCTAGTTGCGTTTCCTAGAAATTACGTGTTCACATAGCAACATATACCTGGGGCGTAAACATATGTTAATCACCAGTGTCATTGCATACTAGGCCAATCATGAGTTGTTATGCATGTAATTGGTGCGTCATATTCAGTATAACTGTATTGTACTTCCTTACAATAAACCAGAAGGGTATGGGGGATCAAGGGGAATACCAAATACATATATTCATGCATGAAGCTTCTCATTATAACCAATTTGGAGCAAACCAGTGAAATCTTCTGGAATATGATTTATTCCTATAACACTATGATTCTATGAAATGCTTATTTTGTTTGTTTTGCCTCTAAAAAAAGGCAAAAAAGTGATCAAAAAAGCCATATATACCCAAAAATAGTACCAATAAAAACTATAGCTCTTTACGTAGAAAACAAGCCCTTATAAAGTTCTGTCCATGAAAAAAATAAAAAAGGACATACGTTTCTTTTTCACATGCGTAATACACGCGTGACAAAAATTTTCAGGTGTTGAGTGGGCCAATAGAAATCAATGGGCATTTAGCACCATATATTATGTGCATAAGGAATGCAACAATGTAGAAAAAAAATCCCCAAACGTTTTTATTGTGCAAAAGTGGAAAAAACATTAAAAAATTATAATACAGTGTTGTCGTAATCGTACAGACCCGCATAAAAAAATGTATCATTTATGTTGCATGATTAATACTGCAAAAAAAAAAACAATGGCAGAATTGATGTGTTTTCTCTCGATGTTCTCAAAAACAAAGTGTATAACATTTTTACGATATGTACCCAAAAATGGTACCAATAAAAGCTAGCCCTCATACGGCCATGCCGATGGAAAAATAAAAAAGTTATGGCTTTTGAAAATGGAGATGAAAATCCCTCAAAAAATTGTTGCGTCCTTTGGGCCAAAATAGACCTTGTCACTTAGGGGTTAAATAAATGCCTGTAGGTTGTGTCCACATTAGTGTCATGGCTTATATTTTTAACACCTTTGACAGATCTATTTCAAACGGATCCCAAAGAATCTTGACAGATCTCTAGGACCTATCGATCCTTTGGAGACTATGCTAATTTTGCCAGTAAAAAGAAGGGAAATGGAGAAGAATTGTGGGAAGGGAGCCGGAGGCTGAATCCACGAGCACCAGAGGAATCCGCCACAAATCCCTAGTGAATCTGCTGCAAAATTTGCATGTGTAACGTGGAATCTGCTGCAGATCTCACCCTTCTGCATTGAAACAGGTGAAATCCATGGTGGAAATCCACAGCAGAAATTGATATAAATTTATGTTCTGTGCGTGGAAAAATCTACAGCATGTGGATGATATTTGTTCAGATTTCATCCACGTCTGGTACTGAAATCCACTGCGGATTTTCCGTGCATGTGTAGTGACCCGAAGTAGTAGTGTGGATGTATGTGAATGACTGTGTGTGTGTCCCTTTAACTGCGTGAGTGACGTGGTTACAAGTCTTGGTGTAGTTAGGGGGTGGAGCTTAGGTAAGAGAGAAGAAAGGAGTTGAGAGAATGTAGTGGGAGGAGGTAGACGTCCCAGCGTGAGGCTGAGGCATTGAATAACGGTTCTTCTGCTACCATGAAAAGAAGAAAAGTAATGTAAGGAGTCTGAGAATAGAGAAGCTCAAGTGAAAACCCCACAGACAGTCTATCAGATAACTGGGACTGAGGACGGTCTATCAGATAACTGGGACTGAGGACGTCTGGAGTTGGGAGGGAAGAGTATCTCCAAGTAAGCGTGTGAAACTAAAAGCGCGAAAAAAAGAATGAAATCTTGTAAAGAAAATGTTATACCTGAAAAGTGTACTACGCAAGTGATTTGTTGGAGAATCAAAGCTGGAGAAGTGTGAGTTAGGCCGCCTGCAGACGAGCGGATCGCCTGCAGAGACGAGCGCGTACTCACCCGTGCGAGATTTCGCGCGGCCAAACCGCGGCCGTCTGCATAGGAGTGCGTATTGTAATGCACTCCTATGCAGGCTTTCAGTGGCGGAAATCCCGCCGCGGGATTTCCGCCCGTGTGCAGGCGGCCTTAAGTACAGCCATGCACCTCCGATTTTTTTTTGAAACTTCACTTTGAACTGTGGACTCCTTATTTTGCGCCGTGCCTAGAAGAGGTGCTGGCGTCACGTGACATTTATGTTAAAAGTCAGCATACTCGCTAAGGACAATTACTCAATCGAGCAAAGCCCTTAGCGAGTATCTCCCCGCTGAGAGGTGAGTTGCGGCAGTGAGCAGGGGGGAGCGGGGGGGGGGGGGGGGGGAGAGAGAGAGAGATCTCCCCTCCGCTCCTCCCCGCTCTCCGCCGCCGGCAGCCGAATCTATTTTTACGAGCGGGCAAGTACTCGCTAAGGGCAATGCTCGATCGAGTAATTGTCCTTAGCGAGTATGCTCGCTCATCTCTAGTCAGGAACATCATAAGCCTTGATGCTCCTTTCGTGTTCACTGCGCGCGTGACCAAGCTAGGCCATGCTGACGCCACTGTTGGGAGAGATCATGGAGCCACCCATCTTAGTCTCCCTGCGGTCTTCCGCGCAACGGTGGGCCTCCCGCTCGGGCTGCCACCCATGAATCACATTGAAAACCTGCAGTATTTCTGGTACATGTGGATGTACCCTAAGGCTAGGACTACATAGCGACCTTGATCGCACAGCCAAAAATATTTTAAAGGGAACCTGTCACCTGCCTAAAGCACCATAAACTAAGTTATGGTACTGTTAAGGCAGTTGACAGGGAGTCGCCCGTTTCCTTGTTCCCGTGGTGCCCGCTGCTGAAGTCTGTGTGGTGGATAAAAATCTGACTCTTTCCAGAGTCCCCTGTGTGTGCTCTCCCATAGACTTGTATAGCAGAGAGCGCGCATGGCAATCTGAAAAAGAGTCCAATTTTTGTCTGGTGTGCAGACTTCGGCGGCGAGCACCGCGGGAACAAGTAAGCGGGTGAGTATAAAAAATGCATCACCCGGCTCCTTGTCACCTCACCTAACAGCACCATAACTTAATTTTTGGTGCTTTAGGCAAGTGACAGGTTCCCTTTATGTGTGTGCGACTAAGGGTTTATAACACCCATCTTTTATGCGGACATTAAAATTATTATTTGTTTGCAGCACATCCTTTTGTGTGAACGGGGAATGTGCTGCCGGCAATAATGCAAACTGTATGGGAAGGATTCATCGAAGGTAGGATTATTGGGTCAAACATATGGCGCGCAACCCCCCCCCCCCCCACACACACACACTTCTATGGGGCCCTTGGTGTGCAAATCCGCATAAAATAAAACAGGTTCTATCTTTTTACGTGTGCAAGTAATGCATGCAAAAAAAGAAACGGGAATAAACCCATTGATATAAATGGGGTCTATTCTCTGAGTATTGCATTTTTTGCATGTGTAAATACGCCCATGTGAAGGAGCCAGTAGGCGGTACTGGTGTATCTTGTCTCCACCAGAAGAATGGGTGGAGACTAAATGCGCGCCCACAATCAACACCCATAACTTTATTGGCTGGGCAGGAGAATGGTTGCCCATCATCTCCCCTCCCGCCTCGTGTCACTCACCCCCCCACTGCTCTCCTTTGTCCCCTTCCCGGCTCCTGCGCTATCAGTCTCCTTGCTGTCATCACATACTGCAGCCATTATGCGCGGCCAGCAGGCGAGGAGACTGACAGCGGCTGACCAACTGCGCAGGAGCAGGGAGTGGTGAAGGCATAGCGCCGGGGCCAGTGACAGGTGAGGGGATGGAAGTCTGTAAGCGGCGTACACGTTGCAGCGCTGATGGGAGGCTGATGGGGAGAGTTTCAATGGGGGATGCACTGCCTTACAGCCAGTAGGCGACTACTTCCAGGAGGGAAGATGATGTTACAGATGGAATGGTGG
This sequence comes from Eleutherodactylus coqui, assembly GCF_035609145.1. Taxonomy (NCBI): domain Eukaryota; kingdom Metazoa; phylum Chordata; class Amphibia; order Anura; family Eleutherodactylidae; genus Eleutherodactylus; species Eleutherodactylus coqui. The sequence continues at coordinate 16,924,783 of NC_089849.1, read as the reverse complement.
GGGGAGAGAATGACAGTGATGGAGGCGGTAGGGCAGATGGCAGAGAGCACTGGAGAGCTGAAGCCAGCAAGGGAATAATGAGAGAGCAGCAAGAAAAGTTACTTACAGGGTTCCTAGCAGCGAGAGCGCACATGGCACCACAGCGCGGAGAGAGTGACAGGGTCAGCAGCAGCGGAGATGGGATGTTGCAGCCGAGAAGATGATAGGCACCCATTCTCCTGCCTAGCCAATCACGTTGTGGGCGTTGGTTCTTGGCGTGCATTCTGTCTCCACCCATTCTTCTGGTGGAGACAAGATATACCAGTACCCCCTTAGGCCTCATGCCCACAGCCGGGTCGGATTCCAACTGCGAAATATTGCAGCGGAATCAGACTCGGTAACCCCCAGAGACCCTATACTCACCTCTCCGTATCTGGCGTGAGCGACTCGGGCGGCATGCGTGCGCAGTGCAGCCCATGACGCGCCAGTGGTGGGCGGTGACGTGATTTCCCACGATATTGCCTCTGTGCTCACAATGGAAATATCGCAGGACGGACGGCTCCCATTGACTGCAATGGAAGCCGTCTGTACGATTTTATGAACTAATTAGAACATGCTGCGATTCTCCCCCACAAGCGGAATTGAAAGAAGCCGTAAAAGACAGTAATGCGTGGAGGACATTGATCCATGAGTGAGCGAGGGTCGGGTGCGACTGAACGGATCATCATCATCATCAAAAACACAATTACGATGATGAGGATCTGACGCCGGAGCAGAAAGATTACGGATGTGTCGTAAAAAACACTATCGCCTACATTTCATAATATGTATCTATATTACGGACGTGTTTTTATACGCTCGTCTGAAACCCGCCTTTGGCCGCCTGCGCACGAACAGGTCAGATTCCGCATGCAAGAGGCCTCAGCCGAATCTGATGCTGTGCCTGGCGACGACCCGCTCTTTTCCTCTTCTTCATCTATACTGCGGATGGCTGCGGCGAGCCGCCGTCGGACGTGTGTGGTACAGATTTTAAAAAAATGTTTATTTAGGTGATGACGTGGAATCCGCGACCTTTCTGCAATGTCCATTGCTGCGGGTCGTAGGGTATCCATTGACTTCAATGGAAGCACACCGCACAAAAACGGAACATGCTGCGATTTTTCCTCTGCTCGCGGAAACCACGAGCGTGCAGGAAGAAGCGTTTTCATAGCATGTAACGAACGGTTATTGCTGAGGATCCGCGGGCGCCGACTGTGGACTCCACAATGCAGGCGTCCCTACTGTGCTGGGAGAGGTTAGCAGGAAGCCGCACTACATATTACGGTTTGCGTACGCCTTGTTATAACTTTACATTCTGCGCAGACGCCAGGAATATCTCCGATGTTTACAACTGTACAGCATAGGCTCCCACATTAAACGTATGTATGATATATATTTTTGTGGGTTCCCTATCTATGTGGCCATATAGTCCCTGCCACCATTCTTTACGCAATTAGGCGTTTGGGCAAGCTGAGTAGCAGACCTAGCGTCACCCAACTTTCCTAGAAACAGAGCTAATACCAAGTCATTGTATGATAATGTGACAGGGAATTAATACTGGACATGTTTTCATTTGGGGTGCAAACATATGAGGCGATTTCCACAGCGCATGCGCAATAGGCACCGGCCGCCATTTGCCCTGTACATCCTTGCTACTGTTTTCAGGAGCAAGTAGTGTTTCCGCGCATGCGCGTTACAGTCACCAGCAGAGGGAGCAGTTGGCACTTCCTCTAGCAACCCGTGCAGTCGAGCCGCAGAAACCCCGCGGATGAGCAGCTAATGGCGGCGAATGTTGTGTGAAAGACTCCTCGACTTCGTGAGGTGAGCGGGCTGCAGCCGAGGGAGGGGGCGCAGAGCGGAGACTCTAGGAGACCCTCCGAGCAATCCCGGCACGTTTGAGGGGAGATGTTTGTGTGGTAGGACGGAGCGGGGAGCCGCCCTGAGGAGAGGACGCGGGGCGGGATGTGGGAAGACAAAATGGACGACCGTCGTGTGAGGCGGAGGCAGCGGGGAAGGTCAGTTAGGAAACCGCCGGAGGAGGGATTGAGGTAGGAAGTGTGAGGGGACGGCGCCGGGTGTGAGGTGAGGGGACGGCGCCGGGTGTGAGGTGAGGGGACGGCGCCCCGAAAGGCCCTTTGTCGGGTGTTTTGGGTCGCACCGTGTTGTGGGTGAGGTAATGGGGGTCACTTGGATGGAATTGCGGTGCATTAGATGAGGCTCTCTTATATTAGGGCCACACGGCGGTTTTGGTCGTGACGAATGTCGCGCAGCAACATCACAATGCGATTGAATGTAAAGGGCTTGTCCGGTTACTGTAGGGCTGAAGGGGTTAAAATAAACTATAACCCGCCTCGCTGTGGTCCCGGTGGTGGCTGTGAGCGTTGGTGTCACGGGAACGCATCGTGGCATCGGCATACGCCGCCAGGAGTTCAGGATTGCAGCGGTCACCTGAGGTTCTGTGACGTCAGCGATCACAACCACTGGGATCACAGCGGGGTGCAGCACCGGAGCCGTATGTGTTAGTTTAGTAGTTTCAAAATACTAAGGACGATCTGTCTGCCTGAGTGGGTTTGTGAGTGACTTGCATGCTCCGCCCCATATCACGTGGCGGGGATGTCACAGGTCCTGTGCGCACATGGCGGTTGTCCGGCTAGGTGCTCGTTAATATTCCATAGCAACTAAGGCCACGGGGGGGGGGGGGGGGGGGGGGGTTGGGGTTGTGGTTGTAGTAGTCCGCCCATAATCTGCACAAGGATGGAGGACCTGTGATGGCATCACTGTCATGTGATAAGGGGCAGAGCCTGTAAGTCATTCACTCAGGATGAGCATCACTGTCATGTGATCAGGGGAGGAGCATGGCGGTAATGTGAACCCAGGTCATTCATCTCCTGTGCTGCTTCTGATCCCTGTTGTATGGGAAAAACAGTGTAGCAGAGCTGTGTGTGTGTCGTGCGTGTAGCAGAGCTGTGTGTGTGTCGTGCGTGTAGCAGAGCTGTGTGTGTGTCGTGCGTGTAGCAGAGCTGTGTGTGTGTCGTGCGTGTAGCAGAGCTGTGTGTGTGTCGTGCGTGTAGCAGAGCTGTGTGTGTGTCGTGCGTGTAGCAGAGCTGTGTGTGTGTCGTGCGTGTAGCAGAGCTGTGTGTGTGTGTCGTGCGTGTAGCAGAGCTGTGTGTGTGTGTCGTGCGTGTAGCAGAGCTGTGTGTGTGTGTCGTGCGTGTAGCAGAGCTGTGTGTGTGTGTCGTGCGTGTAGCAGAGCTGTGTGTGTGTGTCGTGCGTGTAGCAGAGCTGTGTGTGTGTGTCGTGCGTGTAGCAGAGCTGTGTGTGTGTGTCGTGCGTGTAGCAGAGCTGTGTGTGTGTGTCGTGCGTGTAGCAGAGCTGTGTGTGTGTGTCGTGCGTGTAGCAGAGCTGTGTGTGCGTGTCGTGCGTGTAGCAGAGCTGTGTGTGCGTGTCGTGCGTGTCGCAGAGCTGTGTGTGCGTGTCGTGCGTGTCGCAGAGCTGTGTGTGCGTGTCGCAGAGCTGTGTGTGCGTGTCGCAGAGCTGTGTGTGCGTGTCGCAGAGCTGTGTGTGCGTGTCGCAGAGCTGTGTGTGCGTGTCGCAGAGCTGTGTGTGCGTGTCGTGCGTGTAGCAGAGCTGTGTGTGCGTGTAGCAGAGCTGTGTGTGCGTGTAGCAGAGCTGTGTGTGCGTGTCGTGCGTGTAGCAGAGCTGTGTGTGCGTGTCGTGCATTGCGCCACCAGAAACACTGGTACTATAATTTCCTAATAATTACTAGTAGCCCTACTGAAGTGGAGTCGTCCGGTAACCGTAGAACCCCTGTAATGTAGTCGCAGGCACCGCAGCGTCGTGGTTGCAAATAATCTGAGTCTTTACTAGAAATGTTTATTGGGAATATAGGGGCATAAGAGGTTGTTCCAGGCTGGTTGGTAGAGGTCAGTCAGGTGACTCCACTCTCTTAGGTCCCGTGTGGCCGAGTACAAGTAGTACAAGGTGTTGTTGATTGTATGGCCAGCAGTTTCAATATGTGCCGCTGGGGAAAAAATACCTCCCACTCGTCTCACTGAGCAGCGGTTGCTTCTGTATAAAGGCACCATGATTATCACCGGGACGGCTTCTGGGCCTGACGGTTGTCCTGTAGAAGGGCTCTTACTTCAGTGATCCTTTTCAGGTGCTCTATTTTTTTATTTTTTGTGCTATATTCGCCCATGTCACAGGAAGGAGTAGAACATGCAATGTCCGCGGTCACCGCAGTGCGTACGTGTGCCGTCTGGTGTGAGTGCATTCTGTTTATCATCATCACATCAACTGGTTCATCAGAGAAAAAAGGGGAGCAAACCGGTTCAGGGACTAAAATTAAAACGTAACCTTTTGATGTATGTTAAAATCAGTCTATAAAATCCTATAATCTCCTTATATTACCCTATTTTATTTATTCACTAACATAGCACCCACCCCAAAAAAGGCTTCCTGTGTAAACGCTCTGCATGAGCGCTGATGACCTTAGCGGTGACGTCGGCGCTCCTGCAGTCGTTTAAATGACTGGGCTCCTGTGAAGCGGCCGTTATCAATCCCAACTTACTGAATACACCTCTTCTTCCATCAATTCCTGAGCTTGTGGAAGTGTGAAATCATCTGCATGTGTTTTGGTTCCTTCGTGATTTTTGGTTTAGAATTGATCCCATCTTGTCTGTTGTGGCCCTGTAGCAGAGGCGGCGGCTCTGCCCTTTGTCAGTAGTGTAGCAGGCTGAACCTAAATTGATTGTCATTGGCGGCGTGCCCAGTTCAGTTTGCATTCTGGGTAACGGTTGTCCTAGTGGATTGTACATCATAATGAGCTCACATGCTGACTGTACACTTGCTTACAGGATTACGTTTGATTAGAAGTGACATTAGTACCTGGTATTAGAGGACCTGTCTACACCAGTCTAGTCAGTTTCAGTAAATGGTTGCGCTCCCTATACACAATCATTCTAGAGCGTCTTTTCTTATACCTGTGTTCTACTGTTGCTCTTTTATGAGCGTATGCTTTTCTGTACGCATATCAGTGTATTTTAATATAGTGTTGGCGCATATAAGGCATGTTGATTTGCGAGCGGAAAACACAGAATGAAGCTGCTAATTAGACAGAGTTCCAAATATGTTGAAACTTCTTGCGCTATTAGGTCCAATGTCCACGGGCGGATTTGATTTGCGGAATCCGCGCAGGAGATCCGCAAATCAAGCCACCCATAGAGAAGCATGGGGGTTTGCAAATGGATTTAAGCATGCAGATTTGTTTCGCGGACCATTTTTGTGTGGTTCCCACACGGACGGCTTCCATTGAAGTTGATAGAAGCCGTCTGATCCACGGCCCGTCCGCAGCCGACGCTGCAAAAGAGCCGCGGAAAAGCAGGAAATGTTAAAAAAAAAAATCTGTACTGCGCATGTACAGATAACCCAAAAGTGGGGAGGTCCGTGCGGATGCTGCCGACTTCCCGCACAGGTACGCAGGGTCCTCGGTCGCGGGCAGAGTGGGGTTCCGCTGTTGGATATCACCCGCCTGTGGTCATTGGGCCTTAAAGGGGTTGTCCCGCGATAGCAAGTGGGGTTCAGCACTTCTGTATGGCCATATTAATGCACTTTGTAATATACATCGTGCATTAAATATTGGCCATACAGAAGTTATACACTTACCCCCTCCGGTGCTGGCGTCCCCGTCTCCATGGCGCCGACCAAAGCTGCCTTCTCCCTGGATTAGACGCGCTTGCGCTGTCTGCCCTCTTCTGTCCGGCTCCGGCGTGCTCGCGCCGCAGAGGTCTTCTGCGCATGCGCAGAAGACCTGTGCTGCGAGAGCACGCCGGAGCTGCCCCTTCAGCGCAAGCGCATCTAATCCAGGGAGAAGGCAGTTGGGGTCGGCGCCATGGAGACGGGGACGCCAGCCCCGGAGGGGGTAAGTGTATAACTTCTGTATGGCCAATATTTAATGCACGATGTATATTACAAAGTGCATTAATATGGCCATACAGAAGTGTATAACCCCACTTGCTATCGCGGGACAACCCTTTTAAGTAGTGTTTCATGCATCTCCTAGTGTATTAAGGCCCATTTACACGAAGCGATGATCACTTAAAAAGCGCTCGTTTGAGCGATAATCGTTGCGTTTAAACGCACGGCCATCGTGCACTGCTAGCTGATCGTTAAATTCAGTCCAACCTAAAAATCGTTGTTCAGCCTTATCAGCGGTTCTCCATAGGTAGTGCTGATAGCATTGTTTCCCGCTAGAGAACAAAGTAACTGAATGCAGATAGGAGCCCTTTGGGCTATTAACTGCATACAGCTAAGGCTTCATTTGCACATTTAATAGCTCTCAAGTAGCTACTTAATAGTTTATGCAAAATGATTGCTCAAGGCTGTCATTTAATCTGTTTGAGCGATCTTTGAGTGATCACTGCTCTGTGTAAATGGACCTTTATGCAGGTGGAGCGAGATTCCACATCGATAGCTCGGAGAACAATGCAGCTGTTTTATATGCAAACAGCTGCATTGTTCTCGGTTCTTTCACCTGGTGTCCTGAGAACTGCCAGCGGGATTACAGCTAAAAGAATGTCAGCATACTGTGCTGATAAATCTTATCGCTCATTTCTAGCTGGCTAGAAATGAGCGATGAACGAACAGTGCACGATGGCCGTGCGTTTAGGCGCAACGATTATCGCTCAGAAAACTGCTTTTGAGCAATAATCGTTGTCTAAATGAGACTTTATTCATTAATTTCCAAGAAGAACAGAAACGGGCACAAACTAGTTGTGTTCCAGACGTGTTGGATTGTGGGGAATGGCAGTAGTCACTAAAACAGACATGTCAGGATAGCTAGCACATCTCATTAAAGCATGGTCTCTATGCAACCAGGGCTGAGCAGTTCATTTGATTCATTTAAATGGATTTTCCAAGAGTTGAAAAAAAAATAGAGTGCTAGGGATGGCACAAAATAAACTTATGGCTCATTCACAGGGCGATTTTCATGTCCTTTTTTATTTTTTTGTAACCAACTGCACATAGACGGCATACTAATCCATTATCAATTGGCCTGCTGGTATGCGTTATTTTTTTTCACATTGACTGATAGTCCATGTTAAAAAATTGCAACAAGTCCAGTTCTGGTCAGACTTCTCCAATGTCTTGTCATTCAAGTCAATGGGTGCACAAGAAAAAAAAGGAGTGAGCGCAGATGACCGCTGTCTGTGCTGTTTTTCATGGATCATTGCTAAGTATTAATAGAATAAAACTGAAACATCCTTTTTTTACTTTCTTGTGGGGGGGGGGGGGGGGAACATGCATGTAAAAACAGGACACTCGCAGATTAAAATTTGCCTGTTTATCGTGGACAAAAATTGGACATTCTCATCTGAATAAGCCCTAAACAATACTTGCTGTTCAGATGTCTGCAGGTCCAGCTGAACTGCTCAGATCCAGGACATTTCTGCTGCAGTCATGTTTCATTGTGCATGGCACCTGCTGAGGCCATGTGTATAATGAACAGCTCGTAACCCCTGAGGCAATTGCTGAACCCCTGCACTCAACCTTTTCCCCCAATTGTAAGAAAACCCTTTCATCATGATTCTGATCAAAATCGGGAACTTGACAATAGCCTCACCTCTGCAGGCTGTGCTTAAATGCGGACCAAGGGTCGGCAGCAGCAGGGTGGACTTCAAGGTGTGGAGGAGTCCAGGGAGCTTCATGTGGTGCTAGTATTGGACAACATCAAGACAGTAAATCTATACACTATAGACTGGCTGAGTGTGCAAACATTTGCCTACTGGCATATCTTCCCCGAATACATATAATACTTCTATGGAGATGAGCGACTTTTATACACAATTGCTGCTTATCTTATATCAGGACCTAGTGAAGGGGGGTGGTCCTGCTCTGAAGCGTATGTTTGGTTGTTGAAATTTGTAGTCATGAAACAATATACGCCAAGTGTATATTTGACTAATATATTACTGCTATTTTAAGAGGCACTGCACCAAAGAAATGTATTACATTTCTCTGTAATATATCCATCAGGCATAACATTAAAATTGATGACAGATGAGGTGACTAACATTGTGGCAATGGCACCTGTGAGGGGGGGGGGGGGGGTAATATTAAACAGCAAGTGAACAAACTGTTCTTGACGTCTGTGTTGCAAGCTGGGAAAATGGGAAAGTGTAAGGTTCTGGGGTGGGGGAGCGGGGGGGGGGGGGGTCTCCAAAACATTGGATGGTTTCAGTGTTCTAGTTGATCAGTATGTCTATTATATATAGTAGATAGAATCTGTCTATCCTACACAGCACTTATCTATCTAGTGTAAAAGACTGACCAGGACAGGAACTATAAAGCCCCTTTTACAGCTTCTGGCTGCATACTCATGGACGGCCACCCACAGCTGATGGCAGGGTTTTTAAGTGCCTTTTTACATAGGAGGACTGTTGGGCACATAAGCTCCCAACAGCCATCCCAGCGATAATTGATCCTGTGCTTTTACACAGAAGTTATTATCGCTCAGTGAGTGAATGCGCAGCAGGACAGATATTGTTGCGAAAAACCTGTCTCCATTAACATAAATAGACTATCGTTCGTAGAAGAACGACTTTAAACAGGCAGACGCAGCGGCAAACCAACCATTATTTTATGGTCTGCCTGAAAGATCCAGTCAGTGATTTTATTTCTGCTCATTCTTTCACTGCATGCATTTACACTGCACAGTTATCGTGCAAAAAACACTCAATCTAAGGAGTGCTTTGCACTACAATTGTTCTATGCACAAGGGGCTTAAGACGAGAGACCAAAAAGATCTCTAATGTATTCTCCCCTTTGGTGCCTTTTTAGGTTGTAGAAACAGCATGGGGACAGAACCAGTGCTGTATTCGCATAGCATAATGTGAAACCAGCCTTAAGGCCCATTTAGACACAACGATTTTTGCTCAAAAGCCATCTTTTGAGCAATAATCGTTGTCTAAATGTGCCCATCTTGCAGTTTTCTCCCAAACGCCGGTTTTCAGTTCTGCTCGAAAACAATCGGTTGGTAGAACAGCTGATAAGCAGGACCACAGGCTGTGTTCTGCCCAGGGAGAGCTGAGAACAGCTGATACAATGTCAGCCCCTCTGGCAGAACAGCTGATAAGCAGAGAGCTGAGAACAGCTGATACAATGTCAGCCCCTCTGGCAGAACAGCTGATAAGCAGGTCCTGCTTATCAGCTGTTCTGCCAGAGGGGCTGACATTGTATCAGCTGTTCTCAGCTCTCCCTGGGCAGAACACAGCCTGTGGTCCATACTGCTGAATTCTCTACGGGGAGCCTGTGGCTGAACAATGGAGCTAATGACAGAGCTCAGACAACCTTCTGAGTTCCTCAACAGCTCCCAGAAGCTCATTTGCATGCAATTAGTGCCTATTAGTACTGTAAGGTCCATTTACACGGGACAACTGTTGGGCAAACAATGCCCGACACCCGTCTCTGTGTGTCCTCACTCCCCTGCTGTCACACGGGAGCTACTAGTGCTGCAGTACTGAATGGGCACAATGTTATGTCAATGAAGAGGAGTGGGGGAACGAGAGGAGAGAAATCACCTGCACTGCCCAGCCCCCCTGCTGGCTGCTTTGTGAGCAAGCCAGCACTACTAGCTCCCGTGTGACCGCGGATGCACAGGGAGGCGTGTCGGGCATCGTTTGCCCGACAGTCGTCCCGTGTAATTGGAACCTTATGCAAAACGATTGCTGATCTTTCAATCTTTTGGAAGATTATCTGTGTGTGTAAATTGGGTTTCAGTCCCAAGTAGTAGTTTATGCAAAATGATCGCTCAAAAGCCCTCTTGACCGATCATCTTTGCAGTGTAAATGCACCTCTACAGTGTTTACTGCGGCATTCCCAGCCTGTTATGGGTGCTGAAACATGTCAAGTGTCAGGAACACAGAAATTTTTAAAAAGGTTTATTTTGGCACAGGTTATATGTGTGTATGTATGTATATTTATTTAATATTTTTAAAGCGCACCTTATGCTTTCCTGCGTAGGACACAAGGATCAGACAGAATGTGATAACTAGAGCCATGTGCCATGTTTAATTTTCAGTGCAAAGGCATGTTGCAAAACAAATCATTATGGACTACCACTGTTTTTGGTGTACTTGTTTTCATGTACAATAGTCATGAGGTGGCATAAGGCCAAATGCCCATGGCCGGAAATTTCGCAGCGAGATTCCGCACGTAATTTCCGCCGTTGCGCGCTGCCATAGGATTCCATTAGTTTATGCAATCCTATGCTGACAACCGCGATTTGACTGTATGAAAACTCGCGCGATATTAAAATTGCGGCATGTTCTACTTATGTGCAGGCCTCATAGAGGCTCGCACAGAAACGTCACCGCTGCCGCGCCCGCTGTGCTGTGCGTGGCTGTGCGCTAGCTGGCACATCGCAGAACGGAGAGAGAAGATGCAAGACAGGTAAGTGGGAGGTCAATGCCGGGGCACCTCGCAGTCGGAATCTGACCGCCTAAGGAAGAGATGTCGTTCTAATGGGCTATGTAAATAAGGGAGATGGAATAAATGTGTTATGCCATATGTTAGAGTGCACCTTTTTCATAAATTTGGAGTTCTGTATTATTTGGACTATAAGATGCATCCCAAGTTTTTTATACAATAGAAAACAGGAATAGTGGTGAACAGTAGGCTGGAGGGGACTGATTGGGTAAGGAGAGGGAGGACTGTGCAGCCACGGTATGTATGGCTGCAGAGTTCACTCGATGATCGGGCAGCGCACTGTATAAGGCGCATTTACACAGAGCAATTGATCAAACGACAGTTTGAGTGACAGCTTTGAGCGATCATTTTACATAAATTTTTAAGTAGCTACTTAAGAGCAATTAAGTGTGCTAATGAAGCCTTAGCTGAAAGCAGTTAATAGCCTGAGGGCTCTTATCTGCATTCAGTTCTTTTGTTCTCCAGCGTGAAACAATGCTATCAGTACTACCAGCAGAGAACTGCTGATAAGGCTGGAGGACGATTTTTAGGTTGGACTGAATTTAACGATCAGCTAGCAGTTGGCTGTGCGTTTAGACGCAACAATTATCGCTCAAACGATCGCGTTTTAGCGGGTTTTTTTTTTTTTTTTTTTTTGAGCGATCATTGCTTTCTAGGGTTTCTGGATCTATCAGACACACCTACCCTCCCACACCCTACCTCTAGATCAGGGGTCCCCAACTCCAGTCCTCAGGGACCACCAACAGGTCATGTTTTCAGGATATCCTATGGTAAGAACACCTGTGGCAATGTCTGAGGCACCAACAATAATTACATCACCTGTGCAACACTGAGGAAATCCTGAAAACATGACCTGTTGGCGGTCCCTGAGAACTGGAGTTGGGGAACACTGCTCTAGATAATAAGGTGCAGAAGCATTTCAGCAAGATTTTTTTTTTTTTGGCTGAAAACTTGTCTTATGAGCAGAAAAATCTGGTACTTTGCACTAAAGATCTACTGTTTTATAAAATTACTGTCTTATTGCACTTGAATACATGTGCGATTCATTTAGTAAAGCCACTCTCGTAGGTATTTTTTTACAGCGATTGGCGGGCGTTTAAATGCCTGCTAAAAACACTGTACTGAGCCTCTATTGATTTCAATGGGGCTTCTGAGACGAGCGTATTAGTACAGCTTTTCAAATGTACGCAAAATCAAATACTGTTCTATTCTAGCGTCTTGCAGCGTTTGGCCGCTGCAAAAACCGCGAGATTTCCGCCGGGGGAACCGCTGCGCAAAAACCCGTGGCGGCTTTGAAGCGGCCCGGCTGCTCGCTTCTCAGCTGCGGCTGGCGCTCCCATAGAGGAGAGCGCTGCTGCAGCTGAAAGGAAAAGTAAATAGACATGCTGCATATTGTAAAGCCGCGGCTGCTGTCGCTGCAGCCGCGGTTCCTGCCTGACTTACCGCAGCGGATTGGCCGTCCTGTGTGGACGAGTTTTCTGAGAAATCTCGTCCACATGGCTAGCTAATCCCGAGATTAGCGGCCGCAGGCGGATTTGCCGCGGCGGAATTTCCACTGCAAATCCGCCCTGTGTGAACCCAGCCTAAGGCCTCCTTCCCACGAACGGATTTCCGCCACGTAATTCGCGGCGAAAATCCGCTGCGTTACCCGCAGCTATTAGGTTCTATTGAACCTAATAGCTCAATGCTCGTGAAATCTCCCGTCCTCACCCGCGGCATGCTCTATTTGCCGCGGGTGTACGCGCTGACGGCTTCCATTGCAGTCAATGGAAGCCGCCCGTTCACGCTATCTCCCGCTGTAACACAGCGGAAGATAGCGTGAAAACGCTTTCCCGCCTGCCGCCGGCGCGTCACGTGACGCGGTGGGCGGGGAAGCGTCATGCGGGAGCGAAGACGCCGGATACAGTGGTAAGTATGGGGTCTCTGGGGGGCGCCGTGACGGGCTTCGCCGCGGAATATTCCGCGGCGGAGCCCGTCACTCTCGTGTGCAGCCGGCCTAAGTATGGGGTGCATTAAAAACGCGTTCAAATGAGTTTTAAAAACACTGTTCTAAAATGCTGTAAAATGCCATGTTTAAAAACACTGCGTTTTTACAAATGTCTGTGAGAGAGGGGCCTAAGAGTATGTTGAAACATTCCTGTTACACATATTTGTGGATATATGTAGGGTTGGTTATGTATGGGCAAAATTAATGTAAACATTAAATTAGCCTCCAGTATGGCGGTCTGGGGATTATTTTTCTTGCCGCTGGACGGACTTAATGGTTTTGTTGCATTCACTATTACATAGTGTTTTAAGGCTGCCTGTCCACAGTAGTTGCAATATCCTGCGGTGGATCTCCGCCGCCTGGGAGCAGGAGACAGCTGATGGATCTCCGCTGTGAGCCTGTCTGACAGATAGGCTCACTGCAGAGAATCGCGGCAACTCGCAGCATGCTGCGATTTGCCGTCCGCGAGTTGAGAATCGCTATGGTTCTCCACTCGTGGACAGGGGGGCTGTGCTTTTCATAGCAAAGCTATAGAAAGCGTGCACTGTTTTCCCTGCGGCCGGATTATCGCCGCGGGGAACGCAATGCAAAACTGCCCGTGGACAGGCAGCCTAAGTGGTTGGTTCAGTGGATCTGCCAACAAAAATCCTATATATAGTCAGTTACTCACTTTGCTTTAGTAAGGAGGAGTAAAGTACAGAACAGTGGACTCTTCAGGGCATCCCTACAGTTTTTCAAAGTAGGATTGATCACCGTTATGTCAGGTTGTCTGGCTATATATAAATAATCCTTGGTCTCTGTACAGTGCTGCAGTATGTATAATAGAATACCAAGCTGTCCTTTTATTAATGTTACAACAATGATCTCTTTTGTAAAGCAGTTCACTAGTTGGTTCTGCTACAAAAATGAAATGTCTAAGGATCGGTCTGGTGTTTCAGCATTTGGACTCTGTGATCTAACATTTATCACCAATCCTGTGGACCCATAACTTACTAGTTGGAAGCTTTGCTCTCAAAAAAATAGAAAAAGCCATTCAATTTCTAAAGTCAGCCTAACCAACATAAAACAGCTGCAGGCCCAAACTAGCAGTTGATTCACAGCTATCTCTCAGAACCTCCCTTGTATGCCTTGGATCAGACATAGTATATTTGTTGTGGAGTCAACACTAAAATTCGACAACAAAGGTATAAATGGCATTAACCCATTTACGACCAGCCACTGTATATATACGGTGGCTGGTGCTGGGCTTAAAGGACCACCGATCGTAAAAATACGGTGGTGCTCTAAGCCTCCTGCTCTGCAATCAGTCAGAGGGCAGGTACAGGTTATCAGCTGTTACTGACAGCTGATAACCTGGAGCAGAAGGCAGGAGGGGTTTTTAACCCTTCCTGCCTTCTGCTTCCCCGATATACAGTGCTCAATGAACACTGTCGGGGCAAAGTGAAAGTAAGAAGTTCTTTCACTACGGGAGCCTCGGGGGGTCATGTGACCTCCCCGGGATTCCCTGCTACTGCAGAGCTGGAGGATCAGACTTAGACCCTGGCAGCTCTGCAGGTGACTAATGTCACCACAGGGGTTGCTATCCCCTGCAACTGGGGATCCTATGGACGCCCCAGCTACAGTGGGAAAATGTCAAATAAAGTAAAAAAAAAAAAAAGTGAGTGTCCCCCCAGAGGTCTTATATGACGTCATGGGGGACATAGATAGTAAAAAACACAATTACATAAATAAGTAAAACAAAACAACAGAATAAAACAACAAAACATACATAAAAAAGAGAATAACACAAAGCAGACGCCAACAAAAACCGTCGCCGTATGCGCCCTATAAACCAAAACCATACATACTATATATCAAAACGTCCATAATAAATAGAGGAACCCATTTCCATACTTTATTTTAGTGTAAATATAAAAATAATTTTTTAAAAAACTATAAATGTTAAAAAAATAATTTTTTTTTAGCATTTTACCCCCAATAAAACTAAAAAACGGAAAAAAAAGTCAGTGAAAAAGATATTAAAAAAATAGTCCTATATGTCACGGAAAAAAAAACGCAGCAAAAATAATTTTGATAGCTAAAGGAAAAAAAATAGAGCAGTAAAACCACCACATGGGTAAAATCCCTAAAAAGTGTCTGGACCTTAAGGTACAAAACAACCTGGTCCTTAAGGGGTTAAAGAAAGTTACTCAGTTCTGCCTCATGCCCTAGTTTTTGCAATTTTTTTAGCTGTGGATTCCACCAATTATAATGCCATGCATGAAATCTGTGACCAAACTGGAAGCTAGCTAGAAAAAAATACCTCGGATAACCTTTTCCCGCTATAAGACGTAGAGTTACGTCCTGCGGGGTCAGGGTATATATGAAGAGAGATCACGGGCACCAGCTGTTTTACAGCTGACACCCGCAGGCAAAAGGTGCAATCAGCCACGTGGCTGATCGGCACTATTAACCCTTTAAATGCCAATGTCAATTTTGTACGGCCACCCCACAATGAGATCGCAGGGAGCCGTGCGGGTGTCATAGCAGCCGGGGGCCTTCTAAAAGGCTCTATGGCAGTCTTAACAGACTGCCTATCAAGCCATCCCCATGGGGTGGATTGATAGACTGCCTGCCCGATCGCAGTATGATGTAATGCTATAGCATTACATCATACTGCAGGAGCGATCAAAACATTACATGCTGTGGGGACTAAAAAAGTAAGTAAAAATAAGATCAGTAAAGTTTTACTAATTGTAAAAAAAAAAAAAAAATAAATAAAATTTAAATCACTCCCTTTTGCCATGTCTTTAATAAAAGAATCAAAATCATTACTTTTTATTAAAAAAAAAAGTTATAAGTTTAAAAAACAAACACACTTGCCATATTTATAATAAAAGAATTAAATCATAAAACAAAAATACATATTTGGTATCGCCACGTCTGTAAAAGTCAGATCTATCAAAGTAACGCATTATTTACCCCACACGATGAACGTCGTCCAAAGAAAAAAAATACCGCCAGACATCAACTTTTTGGGTCACCCGGTCTCCCAGAAAAAAAATGCAATAAAAAGCGATCAAAAAGTCATATGTATCTCAAAACGGTACTAATGTTTACTACAGGATGTCTTGTAAAAAGGGAGCTTTATTAAAACTGTTGATGGAAAAAGAAAAAAGTTATTGCGCGCAGAAGATCGCGGCAGAAATTGATTTTAAAAAAATGTCTGAAAAAAAACCAATAGTACAGCAAAAAATAAAAACAAAAAAAAACTGTTTTGTATTGTAGTAATTGTACTGACCCATAGAATAAAGTTATGTCGTTTTTGTTGCAGTTTGTGTGCCGTAGAAACAAGACTCACCAAAGATGGCGGAATGTTTTTCTTTTTTTGTTTAGTTTTTTTTTCATTTTACTCCAAGTTTTTCAGTACATTATATGCTACATTAAATAGTACCATTAAAAAATGCAACTCGTCCCGCATAAAACAAGCCCTTATACAGCAACGTCGCCGGATAAATAAAGGAGTTAAGATTTTTTAAAAGGGGGGAGGGAAAAAATGAAAATTTGGGCGTGGGGTGGGAAGCCTGCATCCTTAAGGGGTTAAAGGGAATCTGTCATGACCATTGAGTCCCATAAACTATGTTGTTGGGGCTCAAAGGTCAAAGAATACAGTGTTATGGGAGATGAGGTATTATATACTCAGTGGGTGCCCTGTTCCTGTGTTGTCCCTCCTGAGTCTGTGAGCGCCAGCAGCGTGACTCCTGCTGCGTGTGCATCACCTTTTGGAGGTGGATGGGAGATGAGCACAGGAGTTGTGCTGCTGGCGCAGACTTCAGAGGGACATGGGTGCCTCTGAGTAAAAGGTACTTCCCAGCCCCCACCCCCCTCCTGACCTTTGAGCCACATAAGTAGTTTATGGGGCTCAAAGGTCATGACAGGCTTCCTTTAAAGCCTGCACAGAGGCCAAATGTATTAACACTTTCAAGACATCCTTTTTTTTTTCTTTCTTTCATTAGGAACTAGGATATATATAATTTTTTGTTTGGTAAGCTATTTCAGTAATTTACAAATCCCAGTTATTTTATCATCTTACAGACGGCACAGTTTTACTTGTTGCTTTTGTTTTGCGATGCCAATAAGTTTGTTTTTCTTTCTTTCCAGGACATCGCCCCTAGGGGGAAGTGTTGACTACTGAGCTTAAAGCTTTAGAAACAAGAGCACAAATCTTTGTTACATTCAGAATGGATTTAGGCTAAAGTCTCCCTGAAGTCAAGGTAAAGCTTATATATCTGACTTATACCTACACTTTATCAGGCTCTCTTTGTGTTATGGGAATGGGAGAAAAAATAATTTCAAGCTTTTAGAAACATGTAAGGCACTTTGTGCTTGACTGTATGATTATTTTTTTTTTTTTAATTCTTTAAATGCAAAACCAAATTTTAGACACAGAACAATCTTCCCACTGAAGCTTTTACATTTATCTGCGTTCTTTCTGGTGACAGTTCTTCCCATGAGCTTAATATAAAAGTGTAAATTATAAGCAATATTAGCTTTTATAAGTTTCCAATACAGCGTTTTTATAGGTCTGATCTTTAGCTTGAAGAATAGCTTGTCGTAATACAGTCAGACACATTTCTGCAGCTGTTAGCTTGACGCTTGCTCTGAAAGATTTGGCTACTGCTACTCTTACAAACGTACGTATTTGTTTTCAGAGTTGCAGTGTAGGAGCAAAAGCATCACCTGCAATGGAGGAAGTGACAAGTACTCTGTCTTCCGTGAATTTTGAAACTGAACTCAACCTTGAAATCTTGGAGAGCAGTTCTCCTGGTATGCTGTAGTTTATGTACTCTTCAGAGGATTAGTACAGATGTTAAATATGTATAGAAGTTTTAACCTTTAACTATCCTAGAGCGCTAGGTACTTGCCATTTTCTTGGTACTTACAATTTCATTGGATAGAAAAAGGTTAATTCTTACATAGAAATATTTAGTGTTTTAAAGAGAACCTGACAGGTACTTTATTCTACCTTGATTGAGAGCAGTTTAAAGTAGTAACAGAAACATTGATTGCAGCGATCTGTCACTTCTCGGGAGTGGAAGTGCTAATCCATGCCCATAAGTGACACTGCTGTGTGTCACTGCTTCATGCTGCTCTCCTATCTTGTGGATATGGAATAAATGTTGTAGAAAAACGCCTTTTAGGGGCGTGTTTACACATGGCATATATAAAGCGTATCTTTCACTGCAGATTTATATGCTGAATATACACTGCGTATTACAGTACAAGCAGAGTTGATGAGATTTTATGAAAACTCATCTGCAGGATGTGGAAGTAATCCGCAGTGTAAATTGACCTATGCTGCGAGATCTAAATCTGCACAATGTCCGTTTATGCTTCAGGGTAAAATCTGCTGTGAATCCACATGAAACACATGCAGATTTGGTGCTGTAGAAAATACATCCTATCTGGTTATACCCTAAAGCCGTTGTCTTCGCCTATGTTCCTATATAAGTACAACCTTCCTACCTTGTGGAATTTGATACATAACCCTGTTTCCTTATGCAGATATTAAAATAGAGGTTATCTGGAAATTGTTTATTCTATTAAGAAAGTTCGTTAAAAAAAATTAGTACAGATAAGAGAAGCGATTTGTTTCTTTAAAAACTCCAAAAACATATTTCTCCTTTAAAGTCAGTACACTTCAGCATTGGCACTGTTAGTGGAATGAATAATGTCCAATATCAGTAAGTCACTGGACTCTTGATTTCCTAAAACCAAAGCACATGTTGCCATTTTTCTTTTAATTCTGGAAATGTTAATGCTTAAGCAATGAAAATGACCTGTTACATAAATCACATTTTTCTGTTAAACATATTTTTAAAAATTGTTTTTTTTCTACTCCCCTCGCTGCAAAATGACCTCTGCAGGTCACAGAACATGTCAAGAACAGTACATGCAAGTCAATGGGTCCCCTTCTGTCTATTGTGTGGATGACTTATGAGTCTCCTGTAAAGCTTAGTTATATTTAAACGGAATAAAAAATTCTACAATCTGAAAATGAAAAACAAAAAACATGTTTCGCTGACACACACGGAAAAAGTTTGACCTGCCCTATTACTGTCTGTTTTCACAGATGAGTAGGGTAGTAAGTGTGCAGGGTTTGTGCATTGTCCAATTCAAGTTGCAGCCAAGTTTCTTGTCCGCAACTCCAATTAACTGCTATGGGCTATAGCCTTATCAGCCCACTTCATGTATTGTAATAAGCATTTGTGCAAGTGAAGACTGTTAAGTCAATAATCAACACTGCTTTCTGACCCTACACATGCAAATTGTGGTAGTTTTGTTTTAGCACTAGCATGTTTTCTGTTACATGTGCTGCTAGAAAAAGATTGATATATTTCTTACATAAAGACTGTTAGTGATTTTCCTGTTTCACAGCAGAATTTTGTCCTTAAACTGGAGGGTGCAGTTATATTGCCTTCTACTGGTCTTCTGTACTAATGACCCCCTGATCTGCTGTTCTTTGCAGATATCCTTCCCCATTCACTAATTCGTCATTCTGTTTTCAACTGTCCAAGATGGAAGACCCAATCTTCAGACTACCTAATCCCTGCAGAGCATTAGTGTTAGGCTACCGCTGTACACTGTGTTCTCTGATTGGTGCTGCTCACTTGATCTGTGGTTGCCAATCAGAGAACAGTGCATTAGGAAGGTAGAAAAGTGCAGTGGTCATTTTGGACAACTGAAAACAGGATCTCTAACTAGTGGATGGGGAGGGGTGTCTGCATAGAACAGGTTCCCTTTTCAGTCCTGCGCTCATGAGACTGACCTCATTTTGGTTTACTAGTTCTGTTTTTAGAGGATTTAATTTTAGTGCATTGTCTAAAGCTGGCTGGAAAAAGGTTCATCATTTAAATATGCTGAATAATAGGCCCTTTTACATGGGACGAGTGTCGGCATCGTCCCTGTGTATACTCGCTCCTATGCTGTTACGCTGGAGTGAGTATCACTCACAGCGTGGCCAGCTGGGGGAGCGTTTCCTCCCCGCTCTACCCCCACCCACCTCTGTTCAGTGTTAACAGCAGTCGTTCAGTACTGAATGGCTTGTTGTTCTGTTTTCAAGCATGCTGAAACCCGAACGACTGAGTGGTCTTGCTCAGTCGTTCAGTTTCTGCATGCATTTACACGGGACGACTATCATTCAAAACCCTGTAGAGAGCGCAGGGTTGTCAACAACTACCGTACTAAGGGCCTTATCTGTAGATGCCATACTGCAGAGGATGCTGTGATCTATAGTCTTTAGCATCAGATGGCAAGAAATGACTGCAGACAGTTATACAAGCTCCACACTACTCTACGTAGAGTCCTCCATACTGGGTAAATCCAGGGTCTGAAATTATTGTGGTTCTTAACCCCTTAATGACTGCCGATCCTATAACGGCATGCAGCTGCAGAACATGTATGAAGGGAGATCACGCAGCGATCGTTCTTCATACATCATGGCTGCCGGCTATTTTCTACAGTTGACACTTGGTGGCAACGGCTGTGATAAGCCGTGCGGCTCATTGGAAATGTTAACCCTTTAAATGCCGCTGACAATCGATAGGGACTTTTCAAATCCCCCCCATGAAAATTGCAGGGAGCCGTGTGGATGTCATGGCAGACGGGGGCCGTCTAAAAGGCCCCAGGGCTGCCATAGCAGAATGCCTATAAAGCCATGCCCGTGACTGCCGTTAGCAGTATGATATAATGCTATGGCATTGCATCATACTGCAGGAGCGATCAAAGCATCGCACGTTGTTGTTCCCTCTGGGGACTATAAATAAAATCAGTTGGTTTTTTTGTTTGTTTGTTTTGTTTTTACTAATTCTTAAAAAGAAAAGAGTAAGATGGAAAAAAAAACACTTGCCATATTAATAAAATCTAAATAATAAAACAAATATGCATTTTTTTTGTTGTTTTATCACTGCACCTGTAAAAGTCCGATCAAAATAACAAATTATTTACCCCGGACGAAGAAGGTCGTCAGAAACAAAAAAAATTGCCCTCAGAAATGCGCTTTTTTGGTCACCCTGTCTTCAAGAAAAAATGCAATAAAAAGAGATCAAAAAGCCTTATGTATTCCGAAATAGTGCCAACGCAAACTACAGGACGTTCCGCAAAAAATTAGCCCTCACACAACTATGTCGACGGAAAAATTAAAATAGCTATTGCGCGCTGAAGATGGCGGCAGAAGAAAATTTTGAAAATCAAATCTTTGAAAAATACCAGTAGTACAGCAAAAAAAAAACCTAATATCGTAATAATTGTATCGACCCATATAATAAAGGTATGTCATTTTTGTTGCAGTTTGTGCGCCGTAGAAGCAAGGCGCACCGAAATATGGCAGAATTTCATTTTTTCCCCTATTTCCCTCCACTTAGAATTTTTAAGTCTTTCAGTACACTATATACCCTGTTTCCCTGAAAATAAGACATAGCATGATTTTCCAGAATTTTTGAGGATGCAAAATGATTTTTCAGGCTTTTTGAGGATGCTTGAAATATAAGCCCTATTCCAAAATTAAGCCCTGCTAACAGTTAATTTAAAAAGTCAATTTAAATAGTGTCCAGGCAGCTATACATGTAAAAAAGTTAAACCTTTTTGAACAAAAATTAATGTAAGACACTGTCTTATTTTCAGGGAAACACGGTAGTGCATTAAATAGTACAATTCTACAGCTACGTGGATGGATAAATAAAGGAGTTGCCTTTTTTTAAAAAGGGGGGTGGACGAAGAAAGCTTTGTCTCTTAAGGTTAAATCTGGTATCTGAGGTAGTCTTGCTTGAGGTGTCTTGTGTATCCCCTGGTTTATTTATTTAAAGAAATTGGTAGGGGTTCTCCGATGTAAGATTTTTATTGTTCCAGGGGTGCACCAATGTGTGTTTTAAAGAGAATTTTATGCACCAATGTGTGTTTTAAAGAAAATTTTAAAGATTTGGAAACCCTACTTTAAAAAAATAAAAATAAAAAAAAGAATAAAAAATAAAATGTTCTTAGTGGATGGTGTAAAGCTTTGGTAATAATTGCCCCTTTGAATCAATCCATCCATCCATTTGAGTTTCGCAAATTTTTATGAATACAAATTCTGTGTGTTGTAACATTGGTACATCATTGATGAATACTAGTACAAATAGTTTTTCGAGAACCTGAAAAGGCTCCAAATTTTTTTTTTCTTTCAAATTTTGTCTTGGCTAAATATTCGTTTGACTCTTTTAACCAGACTGTCATCGCCAAATTATAGAGTCGTGACAAGGGTTACTATTTCTTTGATTTGGAGTTTTTCATTGGGCAAAAAATAGATTTCAGTAGCCAAGATGAGTTATACTTCCTATTCCTCTATGGCCTCCTGCACACGCCTGGGTCGGATCCCGCTGCAAGAATTCTCATAGGATGCGCACTGTGCCCCTGCAGTGACCACTGCGTCTCCCCGCTCTGTGCCGGCTGCTGCCCAGCCAGAGCAGAGCGGAGCCGATGCGTCACTAGTGACCTTTTTTGTGCAGCCCTCTGCTAAGCTTGCACAGAAATAGGACATACCGCGATTTGCTTACCGCGTGTGTTTTCACGCGGTCAAATCGCGCCTGTCTGCATAGGATTGCATTGTCTAGTGCAATCCTATGGCAGCAGGCACGGGCGGAAATTCTGTGGTAAATCCGGACGTGGAATTTCCGCCCGTGTGCAGGAGGCATTTCAGTGCTTTCTATTGTTTTGTGTAATGTTGCAACAATAAAATACACTAAACATTGCACATTAAGGCCTCCCTCACACAGGGCGTTTGCAAAACGCTGCCTTTTCAGCCGAGTTTTCAGCCCAGCTGAAGAGGCTGCCCATTCATTTCAATGGGAGACTCAGCTGAAAACGCCCAAGAACAGAACATGCAGCGCTTTCAAAACGCTGCGTTTTGAAAGCGCTGCATGTTCTATTCTTGGGCGTTTTCAGCTGAGTCTCCCATTGAAATGAATGGGCAGCCTCTTCAGCTGGGCTGAAAACTCGGCTGAAAAGGCAGCGTTTTGCAAACGCCCTGTGTGAGGGAGGCCTAATACACGGTCAGTGACTGGCACGTGAGTGTGAACTTGGATGTAGCTAGAAGAATCGGCAAGTCATGGGGCATGTTCACACGGGGCAGATCCACAGCTGAAAGTCAATCAAAACCCACACCGTTTGCTGTGGATTTTTGACATAGTTTTTAAAGTGAATTTTGGTGCAGAATTCATCCCCTCATTGGTAAGAGGTGGATTCTGCAGCGTAAATGGTGATTAAAATTGACATGCTGCAGATTTAAATTTTGCACTGCGTGTCAATTTGTGCACAGGTTTTGTGTGGATTTTTCCCTCAGTAGATGAACAAATCCTCCCCATGTTAACACGGTCTAATATTTGCCAATTTTTTTGTACTGTGTTGTGTATAAGCGAACAACATTTTAGTTGTTGTCCCCCACCCCCCCCCCACCCCCCCTGCAAAGAAACTGCTAGTTGGTCGAAGTCTTGCCTTCCACCAACTAGTCACTTTTCTGTCAGCTTAAACAACCTCGTTAGCGATTGCTAGCGTCTCGTACTGTGTGAAAGCTCTCCACAGTACTTATCATAGGAAGTGCTGAGCAAGAAGCAGACGAAAAGCCAGCGAGCGTCTAGCAGGACATTTAATTTGAAAGCCCTGCACGTTTGCTAACAACCTTAGTGGTGACGTCAGCACTTGTGCAGTCACTGAAAAGACTGTCGGCCCGTGTAAAAGGGCCTTAAATGTTTAAAGGGAGTGCGTTAGCAGAAAATACACTATCGTATAAATCAAATATTTGCTAAACCATTTTAAGATTTTTAGTTTTTTGGCTAGATAGATGTCTCATCAAAAACCTGGTTTTCAAACTAACCACGGAGCTTAATAATGATCTGACACTTCTATTCTGTAGAGGGGTCATTTCATAATCACAGGTAGGAATATAATGAAAGGTACGATACTGGTACATCTGGTCTCCATCGGACGTATGGGTGGAGACATACTCATGGTCTGTATCTGCCCTGTTAAAAGCCCCAAAGCTCCTGATTGGCTACACTGACTGACAAGGCATCTGGAGCTGTGTGAGCCGCAACATGCTGTAGGGGCCACAGCAGGACTGATGGACCCGTATGCCGCTGTTGGGCCACCTATAGAAGGCAGCTCCGGCCACGGAACCCACCTGCACCATGGAGGGTAACAGCGATGTTGGTACCAGTTGCTGGGAATGGGACCGCAAGCTGAGAGCGCTGTAAGCGGCAGTGGTGGCGGCACTGACAGTGGGGGAAGGGAGCGGTCGACTAGGACAGTGACAGTGGGTACGGAACGGGAGATGCTTGCCTGTCAAGGACACTCACAGCACCGGAGTTGCCAGGGGAGAAGGCATCGCCGTGCACAGTGACAGGAGGTCAGACCGACGGGATAGGTAAAAGCGGGGTCTGCAACGCAGGTACTAGGAGGCCAGGGAAGAAAGTGACTCCGGCGGCAGAAGCGGAGATGGCAGACTGCCAGGGGCACAGTAACAGTGGACCCTGTACTGCAGATGTTAGGCGGCTGGGGACACTGCCACTGTCCACGGCAGCGTAATGGTAGCACGGTGGGTTAGGGTGAGCGTAGGAGTGTGTGGCTCATCCAATCCGCTGCTAGCTAGTCACCTGGCCCACCCTATACATTAACCCAGCCAACCCATGTCTCCACCCATAATTGCGATGGAGACCAGATGCACCAGTACTGAAAGGTACCACATTATATTTAGATAATAAACAGGAGCCACCATTCACAAAAGGTAATGGTCACAGCTTGCCTCCTTTCTGCACAGGTTAAGAGCATGCCTGACACACTCGCCCATAGAAGTCAATGGGCCAGCTCTTGTCCACAGTGTCTGACCAGTAGGGCTGCTGTAAAGTGTATCCCTAAATACTGTTAACTGCAGCTCAGGCAAGATGGCAGCTCCCATAGTTTTTGTTTTTATTCTATTCTGTGTACATGACTACCACCAGAAAGTGAAAACACGCCAGAAATGTGTTCTTTTATCTGGTGGTAAGTTTAAGAAAAAAAAGCAGGTGAAACATTTACTGATGCTGAATTGCTGTAATGTCTTCAAATGTTTTCCTTTGCAATTGAATTATTGTAATATACTTTTATTGTCTGTAGTGATACATTTCCAGTAATTAATTTTTGCCTATCGTCTTCATTTGTAGACAGGATTTAAGGAGTTCTTTATTGTTGTAAGATTGTCCTATATTGTAACATAGTGTAATACTGGCACAGTGTTGCTATATAATCCATCCTTTCTCCTCTGGACAGAAATGGTGGTCGTCATTTTTAATGGCAAGAATGCCTATTCTATAATCTGGTTTGATTTTGCATGTATAGAGGCGTTTAGCATACGAATGAGTCCAGTTCAGCTGCAGAAATAGTTTTTTATAATTATATAGGACCCTTTCACTGAATAGACAATTATAGAATATTGACCCCATTTGCATTTAACTTCAACACATGCTTAATGTGTACTTGAAGGAGAAAGAGAGATGCAAAATAAGTATTCATCAGCACAACATTAAGGGCTTATTTACACGGCCGTGATTTCACATCGAATTACGCACACAAAGCATGTCCGCGTAGTACACGGTGAATGGAGTCGGTGAAAGTACATTTATTTTCATTGATCCATTCACATTAGCATATAGCCATTGCGTGTAGAAACGCACATAAAACAGATTGCAGCATGCTCTATTTCGACACATATCAAGCATGAACTGCCCCTATTTACTATAGGTAGTGTACGCAGCGCTGTGCATGCGTATGGGCTATATTGCATATGCAATGCCGCTATGAGACAGAGCGAACTAAGTCTCTCACTGCATGATATCGCTTATCAATGGGGTTTTCCATGGATAACACACTAACAACTTATCCTGCAATCAGTATAAAATTAGTGGAGACTGCGTCTTAGGACCCTAACAGATTATCTGTTTGAGGACCCTACTAGTGCTGTGGCTGCTTCTCAGACCAGCAGCATGACCTTTATCAGTCACATGGCTAAAGAGCAGCCTCAATCCCATTCAAGTGAATTGAGCTGTTATACCACACACAGCAGCTACAGAATGTACAGCGCTGTGCCGGTACTGAAGTGGCTATGGCTCTTATTCAAGAGCTGGAGCCACTTTAAACAGTTGGCTGGTGGTTGTCCTGAGTAGCAAATGTTATATCCTTAATATCTGTGTCTTGGAAAACCTAAGGAGCAGGGAACATTTAAAGGTTTAAACATTGAAACTTTTTAACAATATTTTATTTGTTTTACTTTTTATGACAATAGCCTCCTTTTCAGATGACAAGGAACACAGTGAAGATATGCTGAGATCCATTAAGCCAACAAGCAAGGAGTTTAAGAAAACTTGGGGATTTCGTAAAACGACAATTGCCAAACGTGAGATAATCAGTGATACAGACATGGACAGTGCAGACTCCAGTCGGCAACAGACTCCCTCTCTGCGACGCAGTGGGCGCCAGCCAAAGCCTACTGAGAGGGTTGAAGAGTTTCTTACATCTTTCAGAAGAAATAGAGAGAGAAAAAGCAACAATCTGGAAAATTCTAGCGATAGATCATGTCCAGCAACTGATGCAGAAACCGCGTCCGAAGGAAGTGTAGAGGGCACTTCTGAAGTAAAGTTTGATTCAAAGTCTAAAAGTGTCTCTTCTAAAGTCCAGGTTAAGAAGGAAGAAGATGATAGTTCTGATAGTGATGGTATGACATTGAAAGAGCTTCAGAACAAACTAAGAAGTCGACGCAGCAACAACTCTTCAAGTGAAACAGTTAGTGCACAGGCTGTGAACACTGGAAATACGAACACTTCAGAGTCCACTATCCGCACTAGAAGTGCAAATCGTCTAGCCCTACTGCAACAGCAAACTCAGACCACTCCTATAAAGCAGGAGCCCCACAGCCCAGAACACATACAAGACCAGAAACAGGAGAGAACGATTTTCTCGCCAAAAAGCAGACCTGAAGTGGAGAACTATGATCCAAATGCACTATATTGCATATGTCGTCAACCTCACAACAACAGGTATGGTCTATCTGAATGATGACTCAAAAACATTTTGTTTTATAAGCAGTTCGTTTGTACAGGTTGCTTTGTTGATAGTTACAACGTAAATAGAGCTACAATAAGAAGTCGAAAGGGAGTAGTAATTCTGTTGTCCAAAGAGCACTGTCAGACTAACTATATACTTTACAATGTGCAGGGGGGTGGGGGGGTGGAACGTGCATGCAGCCTTGTCTTCCTTCTTTAAGAACTTTGATTGTAGCAAGAAAAGTTCTTTAAAGCAGATTTGTTCTAAATAAGCATTGTCATAGGGAATAATTCAACATTGAGTTTATACTTGCCTGTTACTGAGTGATACTTACTTAAAGGGGTTGTCCGGTTAGCAAGCAACCTTCCAATAGGGTTGCTTGTATTAAAATAGTAAACTGAGCTGTACTTGCCCCTTCACCACCACTGAGATCCAGCGCTACAGGCCTGCTGTGGTCCTAGTGTGAACTCAAGTGACCGCTGCAGCATCACATTTCCGAAACTTCTGGCATCACACTAGAAGAACACAGGCTGCAGTAGTCACCTGAGTTCCAGTGAGGGCAGCTATCGCAACAAACACCAGGAAGGGGAGGGGAAAGTATAGCTCAGTTTATTTAAATACAGACAGGCAGGCTTATTGAGATTTACTGGACAACCCCTTTAAAACACTGATTATTTATCACTGCCATTTAAATCCAGTGTCATTTTAATTTGCATGCATTTCCAGAAAGATTGCTTGTGCTTTTGTACCTTTTGACACCAAAATAGAACTTCATCTGCCTACGTGCTTTATTGTAATTTTATGTTGTCTTTGGATTACAGGTTCATGATTTGCTGTGACAGATGTGAAGAGTGGTTTCACGGCGATTGTGTTGGAATATCTGAAGGCCGTGGTAGACTTTTGGAGAAGGATGGAGAGGATTATATTTGCCCCAACTGCACCATTTTGCAGGAGCATGAAGAAAGTGGAACAGATGGCGAACAGAAGGAGACAAGCACTGAAGCCGTTACTTGCACTACGGAAGTTACCGGTGTGGGTGCTGTGGAACACTATACACTCAGTCAAGGTATCAAAGGCAGAATTGAGAAGGCTGCACACCCCAGTGGCAAAAAGAAACTGAAGATTTTTCATCCTGTAAGTGTTTTGTCTAGAATATTGTTTAGAAATGCCTCTCTATGATATAATGCTGTAGTGTTTGTTATAAAGGTGGTCCTTTCCTAAATCTTACCGTAGTTTACAGATCTCATAGACTGTATGCATAACTAGATTACGTTTGACATCTGTTACAAGCTGTCATAAATGCCCATATATGTAATAAAATAAAACCCTTATGTCATTGATCCAGATCTACTGTCACTTAGGTAAAACTATTACTATCATAGCACTCTGTAGTGGTTAAATTGTATTAAAACACATTTTATTTAACACATTTCTGTGATACCAAGGTGCTCAGTCATAAATGAAATATCAATAAAATGTACCTTTTAGGGGTGCATTTACATGGGCGAGTGTGATATCGACTTGCTAAACTTGGCCTGATAACTTACTGTTAAACTTTGTGATGTATTTTGTGTTTTTTAAATAGTAAAATTAGAAAAATCGCATTGCACTCGTATGAAACTGACATTTACATGCAAATGCAATATTTTTTTTTTCTTTTCTTCTTGGTTCCCATAGGAAATAATGGGCAATTCTGAAAGGGGTGTTCTGGGCACAGGCAAACATTTTAAAATTGAATGTCACATGACCCTCCACCTGAAAAATATCTCCACTTAGACCTCCTTCACACTGTTTCAACGCTGTGTTTACTGCAGATTCAGCCTGGCTTTCGCAGCGGTGGCATGTGCTATGCCAGCATTTTTGGTGCCTTTTTTAGCACAGCTGAAAACGCAGACAAGAAGGCTGGGAGGGAAAAAACACTCACCTGGAAGGTGTCATTGAGGTCCCCGGACCTTCCCTGCACTTATCAAGCTGGCAGGGCATCTTTTGCTAATGACGGCGATTGGAAAACCCTGCCTCTAGCAAGAGACTGCTCTGATTGCCTGAGTCGGCTGATTGACAGCTCACATAAGCCAATCACAGCCAGCGCTGAATGGCTGTGATTGCTGCATTCAGCATTTGCTGTTGGCTGAGAGGGCTGTCTCTCACATCCGACTCAGCCAATCAGAGCACTCTCTAGCTGGAGGCGGGGAATTTAATCTCTATCTCTAGCAGAAGATGCTCTGTCGACATGACAAGTGGACGGGAGCCTGCGCCAGGGGCCCCCGATGACATCTGCCAAGTGAGAATCACTTTTTTTTCCTCCTTTTTCTTTAGGCCGTGCAGCAGCCAAGTTGTGCCATGTTTTCAGTAGCACTGAAGCAGCTGCCCATTCACCCAAACATAGAACATACATGCCTGTCAAAGCGCAGCGTTAGAAAATCTGCATTTTCACGTTTGTGGGAGCTGCCCCATTGGAATGAATAGGAGCGTTGTACAGCGTTTAGCACAGCGCTAAAGCTGTACAAAAATGCCTGTGTGAGGGAGGCCTTACTCTGATGTCTTTTCCGCATTTGCTACTTCTTCCCCTGTCCAATATATTGCCTCTAACATCCGGCTGTGAGCAGTGCGCTATGGGAGGATAGGCGCGGAAAAGCTCTGCGCTTTATTGCTCGTGCAGTTCAGAGTGCTGGTAGGCCTTTTCTGCCTGCTTCAACGGGCTTTCTCTGGCACTCAGTGAGAGGGAGGCTGGTGCTACCAAGTTGCAGAACCTGTGAGCGGAGCTACAATGCTTCTCTGGAGACGAGCTATATGCATACTCGCAGTTATAGGGAGTCTGTTGCTGTATTTACTGCGGAAGTGATGCACGTAAACCCCACGGCAAATCGTGTGAATGCACCCTAAGTCAGCTGATTGCAAGCCTCATTTGGTGTACAAGAACTTTAAGCTGTATGAAATTACTTAACTACAATTGTATTGCAGGTGGCGGTTCCAGAGTCTATTGTGCATCTTGAAGAAGTGTCTGAGACAGCTCCAGTTTCCAATGAGCTTACTCCGGGTACGGAATTGTCTGACACTCCAGATGTAGCCAGGTGCATTGGACCAGGTTGTGCAAGAAACGCCCTTCCCGATTCTGTGTATTGCAGTCATGATTGCATACTCAAGCACGCTGCAGCCGCAATGAAATCTCTTAGTTCAAGCAAAGAAAGTAAGCCTAAGGAGAAGGTCAAGGTAAAATCTGAGAAGAAACCTGCACCCAAGATGCAGGTAAGAGGCATATTTTTGTAATTGCACTATATAGAAATCCATTATTTGCTCTGTTGGTGACAGTTATGCCTAAACGACCATTTACACAGGATGATTATCACGCAAAATTAGTTCAAATGAACGAATTTGCACGATGATAGTCTCTTCTAAATGCACAGCAATCGTGCACTATTCATTTACAGTTCGTTCCATTTCCCCTTCTCCCTCAAAAAAAATAAAAAAAATAAATTATACATCACATTATATGTTCCTCGGAGTGATGTCATTAAAAAATTTGTGGTTCTCCCCCCCCCCCCCTCCCCCTCCCCCCCCCCCCCCCCCAAAAAAAAATCATACTGCTATGTCAACCAGTAATGGCTCTTACAGTGCTATAATGAAAATCACTTGGTCCTTAAGGAGAAAATTAGACTAGTTACTAAAGGGTTACAATTGCTTCACAACCACTCTTTCCTGGTTTTTCCTGGTTTCTGCTGACCAGGGCTGTAGCCAATCACTGGCTATAGGTCACTGCTATGGCCAGTGATTTGCTGCAGCAGTCACATGTCCTGGTCAGTAGCAATCAGGAAGGGCAGAGTGGTTGAGAAGCAATTTTAAGTCCTGGTAAAGCATGTTTAAGGGCTAGTTCTACTGCTGCAGGAGCCAACTTTAGTTTTCATTAAAAACAGCTAGCATAGAAGCTTGTTTTCATGTAAGGGGCCAGTAGTTAACTTTCCAGTACATTGTCCACCTTGCTCCTAGAATTTGTCCAGCCCTGTGAGTCTGAAACTTGAAAATCAATTGCAGCTGCTTAAAGCCTATGTGTTAATTTAACAATAGCCTATACACTCTTCTCCTGGCTCCCCTGTTGTGAGCCGTGCCTCAGCCATTTGTTTACATTGTAACACATTGTTTATAAGCTGCAGCAGGCTGCTGAAGCCAATGACTGAGCTCAGTGATGGAGCCTCACCAATCTAAATACTTGACATGTTCAAAGAGTTTACACTTCAAATCAAGTATGTAGTAAGTAAACCCCTGTATTACAGTGGCATTCATTGGATGTGTCCATATTCCATATATTTCTTCACTAAGTAATAAACTTTTGATTGTAATGGCAGTCAAGATGCATGGGTTTTTGGAAAGTGTTATGGGCAATATTGCTTTCTTAATTTACAATTAATATATTTCAATTGATCAAAAATCAGACTGCTATACTTTCTAAGTTGTAAATTTTAACTACATGAAGTTGAAAAATGTATATGAAACAGGATTGACATTGCTTCTTTACATGTTTAACCCCTTAAGTACCAGGCTGAGTTTTCACGCTCAGCCGATATACGGTGTCCCTTTCTGCAGGGGGAGGAGGCGGGCCAGGAGCAGTGCACTGAGCTCCCGCCTCCTCTCCGCCCCTCGCCACTGTTTACAATGGGAGGGATAGGGTGGAGCTAAGTTCTGTCCCCTCCCATTGCAAATAGTGGCAAGGGGCGGGAGCTCAGTACACTGCTCCTGGCCCGCCTCCTCCCACTGCAGAAAGGGAAACGCCGTATATCGGCCGGGGTGAAATCACGGCCGATATACGGACGTGTGAATAAGCCCTAAGGTCCAGACACTTCTTAGCGATTTTACCCATGTAATGGTTTAACTGCCCTATTTTATTTTTTTTCCCTTCAGCTACCAAAATTATTTTTGCTGCATTTTTTTTCTTTTCCCCATGACACATAGGGCTATTTTTAAATATCCTTCTTTTTAATTCGTTGTAAAGAAGCGAAAAAAAATTATATCTTTTTATATATAGTAAAAAAAAAATTACATAAATATGTCCCCCATAACGTCATATAAGACCTGCGGGGAACATTAATAAAGTCGTGCCCCCCCCCCCCCCCTTCATTTTTCCACTGTAGCTGGAACATCGGTAGGAGCCCCAGTTACAGGGTAAACCTCCCCCTTTAGTGACAGTGTTCACTGGCAGAGCTGATCAAGGTCTGCTAGGACCCTGTAGCTCTGGTGTGCCAGGGGATCCCGATGGTCATATTGACCGTCAGTTCGCGTAGTGAAAGAAAAACTTCCACTTTTGCTCATTGACCACTGTGTTTAACAGCTGAAAACCCCGACCTGCTGCTGATTGATTGTCAGGGGTTTTAATCCCACACCATATTTTTTATTATCGGCTATGATTAAAGCCTAGGACCAGCACCGTAAATTTACTGCGCTTGGTCCTTAATCGGTTAAAGGGCTTGTGCTAAGATAGGTTATCCTTTAGCCACAGGATAGGGGATAACTTTTTGATCAATGGAGTCTGACCTCGGAGACCGCCACCAGTCCTGTGAATGGGATCCTGAAGGTCCCCACATAAATAGAGCAGTGGTTGTGCATATGTGTTACAGCTCCATTCATTTCAATGCTATATATCACTTATCTCATGATGCACATTATATTGATGCCTGTGCGGAAATCTTGACCATGAATTATCACCTGAAATTCAAAATCGATACTAAAGCACGTAGTCATTTTACGTAAATGTTTTAGATGTAAATGTTTACCTTTTAGGCCTGTAGAGCAAATTAGTGGCTATAAGACATGACATATTCTTGTAGCTTTCCATTGATCTTACTCAGATGCCACAATAAGATTGAAAAAACCTGTTTAGGAAGTTGGGCCTCATGGGTGCATTCATATAGCAAGAAAGTCTTCCCACTTCCCCTCTATTTTGGTCCACTGCCCTTTTAGTGACAGATGTAAAGCTTGGCAAAAGTTTTGACTTAGTTTATTTTTGGTTTGTTTTTGTCACGACTGACAAAATTTGGTATTAACGGAAACTACAGGAGATCCCGCAAAAAACGAGCCAATGCTCAACTATGTCAACGGAAGAAAAGTAATTGCGCGCAGAAGATGGCGGCAGAAAATAATTGAAAAAAATTAAATGTCTTTGGAAAAAAGTGCAGTAAAAACAATACCAAACTTGTGTAGTTTTATTTTTATCAATCGTACCGACCCATAGAATAAAGTTATGTCGTTTTTGTTGCAGTTTGTGCGTAGTAGAAACAAGACGCACTGAAAGATGGCGGAATGTCGTTGTTTTGGGGGTTTTTTTGAAGGGGGGGGGGCGCTTCATTTTACTCCACTTAGAATTTTTTTTAAAAGTTTTTCAGTACATTTATATGGTACATTAAATAGTACCAACTTCTCCTGCAAAAAGCAAGCTTTCATACAGCGGCGTTGATGGCTAAAAAAGAGTTCCGATTTTTTTTTTTTTTTAAAGGGGGCAGGAAAAAAATGAAAATGGGAGGGGGGTGTCAAGGGGTTAACAGCTTCCATTCAGTACTGAACTGCCGCTGTGTTAAGTGAATAAAGAGGAGCGGGGGAGAGCAAAGACTGAAATCTCCTCTAGACGTCCCGCCTCCCTATTGGTCGCTTTGTCAGAGAGCCAGTGATACTCGCTCCTGTGTAGCAGCATAACACCAAGACTTGGTGTTATGTGATGCTTAAAGACCCATTTACACACAAAGTTGATTTCTCAAAATTCGTTTAAAAGATGGGGAGAATGACAGTTTGAGCGATCATTTTGCATAAACTGCTAGTGGGCACTAGCAGCTTATGCAAAATGTTGATTACATGCTCATTTGCATTTAAATGAGCCGCCTTGTGCTGTATGCAGGGACCAGCAGGTGGTCTGTTATCTGCATACAGCCCCTTTGTTCTGCCACGGGACAGCAGCTGAAAACAATGTTTTCAGCTGCTATCCAGTGGCAGAACAATGTTTTCAGCACTCCTGTGGAGAATTGCAGTGTGCGGTCCCTGCTATCAGCTGCCTGCCGAATGATAGATTTTAAACTCAACATAAAATCTTTCGGCTAAAGTGCAAACTGGTACCGTTTACACGCAATGGTTATCGCTCAAAAGACACCGTTTAAGCGATAATCGTCCCTAGTGAATGGGGCTTAAGTCTTCCCAAAATTTGAGTAGTGTACTAAAGGCACACTTCAGCGAGCACTGCTGTTCTAAGTCCCCCAAAATCATTAACCCTTATTTTAAAACTGCTTTACTTATTTTTATGGCAGAATCTTTGTATGTTGCAGTCTTAATTTTTTTTTCCCTCTCTTTTGACAGACCTCTTCAAACCCCCCAGTTGTACAGAAGTCTTCAGCCCCTATGAAGACAGATGATGTAATGAAGAAAGCTCTAGTGGTGATACAAAGAACAGAACCAGAAGCTAGCAGTGAGCTGAAAATGGAAAGTGGCAGCACGCCGTCCTGGGAGAGTGACCATAATTACATTGCAGTAAAGCCAGAAAAGACTGCTGCCATTTCATCTACACTATTTTACAAATGTATGTATCACATAGGAGTTCTCCCTTAGCACACCACCAACATCTTGACCACATATGCATCTTTGTTCAATATGGATTCATAACACCAGTAATCAACATGACATAATCCTAATTAACATAACACAATCTTTATACTACTGTCATATAAACTTGTTGCCTGCAGGTAGCTACATATAGGGGCATCTAGATAATAGATCTAAGGGTAAGTATTGCACAGGTGTAGGCTGAATGTCTAGGTACCTTTTATAGACCATCTTGGGTAACTTATTGCTCTCTGCTGCCACAAGTATAATGAGAAGTATACAACACTGAGCAAAGAGTTAACCGACTTGGTCAAGGGGTCCGTGTTCCCGTTTTTTCTAATGAAATCTACAACTATTTCAACCAAAACTTTTGTGAGAATGACAAATTTCACTTTGAGGGTTTTACCAGGCAGGCGAAGGTTGATCTCCAAGTTGTTGTGCAAATAAAAAGCTTTTAGGGTTTATAATCTACATTGCCCTAAAGGCCTCTCAAGGGGAATCTGTCAGCTCGAAAATGCCATCCAAACTGTAAGTATTTAAAGAGCAAGAGGAGCTGAGCAGCTTGATACAGCTTCATGGGGAGAGATTGAGTAACTTTTTTGTTTATTCATGTAAACTTTTGCTCATTTTGACCTTGGGTCTATGTATGACTACAAACAGAAGTAGCTGATTATCACTGATAGGACCCCCCAGTGACCTGTTCAGCTCTGAATGTGCAGATCTAAATGGAACACAAGTCATACTGAAGCTTCCCGCATAAAATTATATATCAATTTGCTTAGCTGCTCCTACTCTACAACATGATGCCTGCAGAATGGACTGCCTGTTCATGCTGACAGATTCCTTTTAAACTCTAATATCCCAACTACCTAGCTGCTACTGTAGCGAGTCTTGGCACTTTTAAGCTGGGTTCCCGGCGGAAATCTAGCTGTTTGGCCACAGCGAAAAAACGCGAGATTTCCACAGGGAAAGCGCTGCTTCAAATCCCTCGGCATTTTGGAGCGGCTTGGCCGCATGCTTTTCCGTTGCAGCCGGCGCTCCCATACAGAAGAGCGCTACCGCAACAAAATAAAAAATAAACATGCTGTGGCTGGGGAATCCGCGCCACAACGCCGCCTTTGCCGTAACGGATTCGCCGTCCCGTGAGAGATCTTGTCCACATGGCTGGCCAATCCCAGGATTAGCGGCCGCAGGCAGATTTGCCGCGGCGAAATTCCGAACGGAATTTCCCCGTGGCAAATCCGCCCTGTGTGAACCCAGCCTTAGAAGACCATTGAATTCTTAATTATGCACTTAATTTTATTTTTTATTTTTTATTTCTGCTTAAGCCTTGTTCAGATGGCTGTAATGCAGCTATGTTTTAGTTTCTGTATTAGTATAAGTTCTGGTCTGACTGTGGAAATCAGAACTCAAGTGAGTTGTCCAGTTTGAGCCCAAATGGTAGGCAATGTTGTCAAGTTGCCTAAAGCAAGCAATACTGAGATCCAGCGTTTAGGTAGTGATTATCTGCAGCGTTCATTGTAGTCAACATGTCACTGCTTCAGTTAGGTAAGCAAAGCACAGCAGGGAGAACCGACACTGCAGCGGCGCCTGATCCAACAAGTAAGTTTTTGTTCATTTTATTTCATGCAGTTGTCTTATCAATGCATGATTTTGGGCTGAAAGTGGACAACCCCTTTAAAACTTTTTCTAGATTGCCAGATTATGACTGGCAGACCACAGCCTTACTTTGAAGTCCGACTGCTTTGCATCCAGGTTAGCAAAGCCCTTTACAAAGCTCGTTTTATTTAATCTCTTGTGAAATATTTGTCCAATGCATCCTAATGCAAGCCAAACGAAGACCTCTCCCTTTATCAGCATGGACTACAGTACAGGTAAGTGATCAATGGACCCTATGGTATTGTCTGTTTTTTTTGAGAGAAAAAAATTAAAACAATTTATTGCACCTTCATGTGAAATCTTATTTTTATGCACACTGTATGGATTAGTCACAGACATAATCGCTGAATTGTAGCCAGCAATCGTAATCTATTAAGAAATTTGGCATGGAATATACCAAGTCGTCTAGTATAATCTACCCTTAAATTTCTAGAGGACGTTTTGCGCCCCCGACCCCAAGCTTTTTTTTTTTGTTTTGCTTTTTTTTTTTTGGAGTGGGTGGTATTGTGAAAATACTCTAGTTGTCCCTAGCTGTGCAGTGTGCCTGTACTGCCTTTCACTATAGACACCGCTTGAGTTCATCTCTCCCTGTTCCCCACATGCTTTCATAAGGGATTTCTGCTACACTGCATTCCCTGTCTGTACTGACCTGGAAGTGTACCAGAGAAGAATCTAGGAAGGACCCACACTATTTCTATAAAAATGAGCCAATATTAATACATTCAGACCAGCAAAGCCCATGGTAAAGTACTAGTTATATATTAAATATGTTGCATAGCCAGATGAAATCCTTTGTATATCTGAACAAGAATCTGGTTCTAGTTTGCAACCTCTGTTTTTAGTTTTTAGATATACACATATGTAGCGAATGTTAAAGTGACACTTATCACGTTATAACTGCTGTTATCGTGTTGCTGATCATGTTAATGATGGCTACATCTGTATGTCTGGTTGCCTTTGTTTACATGAAGGTGTAGTAATTTTAGTTATTTTATCGTCGTTTGTATCTAGAATAATTATCTGCTTTAGTGGTGGTGCAACCATGAGGCAGTGAGTGAAAAGTGTTTTTCAGCAGTCGCTTCCATGACCTATTTTTGTGCCACCTTGGTTATACTGAACTCTCATAGAATCCAGGTTTCAGACAATCTTCTATTACACAGATTTATTCTTGTGATTTTTTTTTTGGTCTCCCAGCCGAACATACGGAGATCTGTGACAACCTGAGGCCTTCGCTATTACACAGCTTACTTTTTTCCTTACGCTGAGTAACAAGGGCAAGAATATATATATTTTTTTTATAGCTCTTGTCATGACCCCCACTCATTCCACGCGAAGCAGGATAATCTGGAGGAATAATGGGTTTTTTCCCCTAGTGTTGTATTGAAGCTATATCCTGTTCTCTGTGGATACGTCAGAAGACATTGAAAGGTAAAGGTTTGGTACACTTCAGTTTTCACGATCATAAAGCGTTAGCAAGCAGTGGTATATTTCAGTTTGTCAACAATAAGGTCTGAGTTTATAACTTCAATTGTACATGCTAATTAGTGAATTAGCATGGTCTTGATGGTTTCATTCTCTTTGGGAGGTGATTGTGGGGATTCTATTCCTGAGGGTAGGATTCTTAAATCGAGAAAATGTAGTATGGCATCACAACTTCAGATTTGAGCTTGAAGGAGTCACAAGCTCCTTGAGGTCAACTAATGTATGTTCATATAATACCTGCATGTGATGGTTACCACAGGAAGTAATATGAAGAGATTACACACTACTGGACAACGGGAGTGTCCAGTATTAGATTATTATGGCTACTCTCCCAAAGACAGAGCGGCAGCCCTCGATGGGTTTGTCTGGCATTACAGCTAAGCTCCATTAAAGTGTATGGAACATCTTCGATACTACACACAACTTAAAGATAGCTGCGCCTCTGTTTTTAGAGGAAAGTAGCCATGTTTTTCTAATGCCGGACAACCTGTTTAACTTCTAAACTATATGTAGAAAGCCT
The DNA here is from genome assembly GCF_035609145.1 of Eleutherodactylus coqui. Taxonomy (NCBI): domain Eukaryota; kingdom Metazoa; phylum Chordata; class Amphibia; order Anura; family Eleutherodactylidae; genus Eleutherodactylus; species Eleutherodactylus coqui. The sequence continues at coordinate 16,886,975 of NC_089849.1, read as the reverse complement.
TAGTGATCTTCCCAGTCCAGATGTTTAATGCATATATTCAAACTATGCGTTAAATGTCTGGTAGGTGCAGGTTCTTAAAGTGGAATCCTCGCCTATGTGGAGAAGAGGCTGACACTCATGGCAAGGTGGCCTTCATTGTACATCCAGTCAAAGGAGGAGTGCCAAGGTGGCCAGAGAGGTGAATAGAGAGACGCACATGCAGAATCACTTCTCTATTCTCTATTGCTTGCAATATGGGGGGGGTGTGGGGGTACCCCTTCTCCACATAGGGATCTGCACCTATTAGACCTGTAGCATATACTGTGGACGTACCATAGATGTCTGTGTTGGGATTACCCTTGAAAGTTTGCAATGGATATTTGATTTTGCTGGGAGATTCAACTGAGTTCAACAGAACTCTTGGAGCTGAAGGCAGATGTTAATTGGAAGAAGAATTGGTGAAGATGGCTGTCAGCCAATGCTTTGTGCAAGTATTGTCTTATAGCTGTGAACAACTTTAGGCAGGGCCAGATTAAAGCTGCCTGCAGTAAGAAGTGGTCAAATATGATGGTACACCCCTGGCATTAGCCCACCTAGCGTGAAAATCTTATGACAGCAGATTTTTTTAAAATTTGTATTTAAAAAAAAAAATTTTTTGGCCATGCCCATTTAACAGTAAGCCGCGTCTTTTGTATTCCCTCGCAGTATTCGTGCCCATTGGTGATCCTTTTTTGTAATACTGCCTCTCAGTGATCCATTTACAGTAATGGTTTACCTCTAAATAGATACCAGCCATGCGCAGTGATAATTACAGTGCCTCAGGTGATCACAGGTAGCATCGCCTCTGATTGTTGTCATTCGCTTTTTATCTGGGCCTAGACTGTCACAATGATTACTTTCAGCCACATCCGGTCTTTGCAGAGTTTGACACACAGACCTCACAGGCTCCTTCCTGTTCCGTCACCTGCCCTACAGTTTCCACACCTCTACACAAGCTATAGTGCCCCAGATAGTTAGTAGGCCCCAAAGTCAGTGCTGCTTTTAGTGCACTTTGTTTAGACTGTCCCCCCCCATCAGTAATGCCCCGTTCTGCCCCCATAATTATACCACCTTTTCTGCCTCTGTGAAAGTTCTCCTGTTGCTAAGCTGCTCTGGACTGGACGTTCCTTTTAGGTAGCGCCGGTATGGTCCGGGCAAGTGCATTAGCACATACTTGGAAGTAAGAAGATAGTCCGAAGTAGCATAGCAAGCGCACAACAGGTATTTGGTTTTTTTGCCCAGTGGGCCAGTTAGGCATGTTTTGGGTATCTTTCTTTTATGTGTGCATCCTGGTTCTTTAAAGCTGTCATGAAATACACTAGTTAAAATGTTTCTCAAAAAGAACCTCTAACCACAGGATAGGTGTGAAGTCTGAATACGGAGACTATTGCCCTGTAGAGCATAGCCCCTCTGTGTCTCCTCACTATACATATCCAGATACTTTTGACTGCTTTAGCATCTCCTAGTTTTATTGAACCTCCGTACACATACTCAAAAAGTAGTCCTTGCATCTCCCGTAACCATGGCTGCCATGTAGGAATCCTTAGTATAGCCCAGAATTCATCTTTTGTGCCTCATCTCAGTCCAAGGTCTAGCAGAAAATGGTGTGGCTTTTCCGATCACATGTTCAGTGGTCAGTTCTTATATGCACCATGTTAGGACTCTGTGGCCAGTAATGATAAGGACTCTTACAAAAGTAGTAATGGCATATAGTGGGGATAGAACGGGACCTCCATAGACCTCAGCACTTCTCATTGGTGAGTGGTCTTGATGTTGCTGTGGGATTTGCTCCTTTGGCTATAATGCAAGTCTGTTACCAATCTTCACCTCTCCCAGGAGAGCTCCAGCATTGCTACTGTCTTGAGAGACCAAGTGATAGATCCTTCATGGATGAATATATTTCAGTTTTTTTCCCTTTTACAAAAGCCGCTGTCCGCTTCTGCATGGCGTTGAGAGCTTCACCCCTTTCATTATAGTGGTTTGACTGCCACTGATTTCGAGCATAGGATAACTAGCATAAATGAATGGAGTTGAAAAAATCCTATATTGTCTATTGCCGCTTTATCTTTTTTTCTGGCATAAAATCTTTTCAGGGTCAGTTCACAGGCACATTTTTAGGGTGGGTTCTGCAGTTAGGGAGGGGGGAGTAAACCCGTATAGAATTGGGGTATGTTCAGACAGTGGAATCTGCACCTGCTTCCATTCTGTGAACATATCCTGAGGGGTATGCTGCAGATTTTCTAATGCAAGGCATGTTCATTCTGTTACTCATTTCTTGAACAGAGCTTTCAAGGCGACTAAAACTGCATGTAACACGTGGCTTTCGGGTCAAATTTCACTGCAAATCAGTGATGCGAAAGCTTGCAGTACGTCGATTTGGTCCAAGGCCAAAGGCACACAAGCATATTTTCAGTCCGTCTGCTGTTAGTCTGGAACTGATGACACATGGACCCAGAGAAGACGGCGTGTACCGATTCACATATGGGTCTATATTAACCCCTCAACCGAATTGCATTTAAAAAAGGGGGATCTGCACTATTGTGATCTCTTTTGCGAAGGAGACTTTCCTGTTTAGGTTGATCCATATAATGGTATACAGATTTCTTGAGTCCGTCTTTAAGAGATGCAAAAAATAAAAATGGCCCTGTTTTCAATTTTTCTCGGGTGCAAAGAAAAATGCATGATCTACTACAGTAAAGCGAATGGACACTGGGGCCGCACATGCATTTTGCAGACACAATACTGATGAGTTTTATATGTTCGTGTGCCTTACTCTGCCTAAACGACCTTTTTCATTAAAGCTCAACTCTCGTTTGTGTTTTGAGTTTCCATCTTACTGCTCTAACATGGAAACGGGAACATGAAATCACTGCAGAGACCTGGTCGGTCCTATGATGGAACGAGCTGCCGGATGGACCCCTCTGACTGTAATGGGATTCGTCCAGCTTCATCACCCCTGATGAAATAGCACCTCATCCTGCACTACTTGGTCTTGGACTTTGGAATGGATCTCTGCCAGAGGTCCTGACACAGAGATGAGCAGAGCCTAAAACACTGATAGAGTTGCTGCTGTATTATAATGTTTTAGCTACTGTTCTCCAAGAGTTGGGCCTGGCTGGAGATTACAAGCATTCTAGGTAATGGATATCAAAAATGTGTGTTCTGTTAGTGGAGCTCAATACCTTCTTGTAGAGGCTAAAAGGGAGCTGGGGGGGGGGGGGTATTGTGCTGTACTACTACACAGTAACTACACAAAGTATCTCACACCTTTAGTAATGCATTGCAAAACGTCGATGCCAGCTTTTGGTTATATCCGCATGAAAACTTGCTACAGGTAGTCGTCCTTTTCCTGTGAACAACCCAAGGTAGAAGCAGATGTGGGATCCTCAACGCGACTATGAATTAACCTTTGCAGAGGAACGTGTGCAGCGATGGAGAGAGATGTATCGCCACAAAACCTTGCCTCAGCAATGCTGATAACCTAAGCATCGATTTTTGGTGAGCCGCATGTGTGACCATGCTGGACCATCAGCTACCCGTGCTATTACAACGCTGAAGGCTCTCAATAGCAAGTTAATGGCTTCCTTGGCTACTGAGCACAGATCGTAACTTATTTTTTAACTTGCATAATTATTTCTTAATCATCTCTTCCACAAGGCACATGTAGGTTACTATAATATACTACTTTGTCCTGTATGCCTTTGCTGCGTTAAGGGGGATAAATAAATCGGGTTCCTAATTAGAATGGGGTGGACCGTTATGAGGCCCCACTATACAGAGTGCAGTAGTGAATACACTTGCATATTTCGCGGTTTATACCACCCGCACCTCATAGCTCTGCAACTTTTACCACGTACAGGGGGTTTAGCATGGAGCCGTCGCGTGTCAACTCAAAATGAATGAGGAAAAAAGTGGAAGCCAGACACCTGTCGCTGGCCATTCAGTAGGAGCCGACAGGTTGAACTATCCTGTGAGATTTCTTTTTCCCAGAGGCTGGAGCATGCATATATAGTCTGATATGATCCCGCCACCCTGAAAAATGACACGTTTTTAAGGGGACAGTGTTCCTAGATTCATGCTACACGGGAACATGTCAGACGCATGCCTACTTCACAATGATGTTTGTTTACTTTCTGAAATGCTACAATGTTTCAGAAGAAAACCTACTAAGAAGCTGCCGGGGATGGGAAATAAGGCAGAGCCTGCCGGCTTCTCCCTGCCCGGATCAGCCAGATTGACAAATCTCTCCCTCTACATACATAGGAAGGGACTTGTCATAGCCAATCCCGGCAGGGAGAAGCTGGTGGGACTTCGCTCAATGACTGTAATTACTGATGTCGGTGCGACACGTTAAGGGCTTTCCTTTTCAATGCAGCGTATCTGAAGAAGATGGGATTCATTTTAATATAGGCACCTGTGCTGCTTTCAGCCTGGCTGTGGTATGGGCAGCATGTACATAGTGACAGGTTCCCTTTACAGGTCACTTAGGCCAGGCCCTTGTTAATAGTGTAATAGTTTATCAGCGCTCAAACCAAAGTACCCACTACGTTAATAACTTGAATTGAAGCAACCTGAAGACCGTTACCATGTATTGTGCGGTCTTCAAAGCCTAGCACGAGGACCATGCACGTGCCCAGTAGAGACACGACCTTATACCCCAGCAAACAAGCGCTTTATAATGTGACTATATGGTGGGATGGCACTTGCCAACTTCACCTCCCAATAGAATATCATTTTTCTCAGGTGCTTAAGAGGAAATTCTGACAATACATAGTAACACATCCATGAGACATGACAGAATTTGTAATGTGACAGTCTACTATGGTTAGCTCTTCTGATTACTACAATAAAGGGGATTGTAATGCATGGAATGGCACCCAAACCCTTCGTAAACACACACATCTGTTACATCTTACACTATGGCTTCTCTCTATTCATGAAGCTTACATTGAAAGATCCCTTTGCCTAGATTTGTCTTGCATTGGCATGTCAGAACATGTTAAACCAATGTACATGGGACGAAACTGCAATGTCCAAAGGTAGGCCCATACACTTCATAGACGGCCTTGCCCCCTTCCATGTAGGAACTATCGGCATTCTGAGTCCATCTACCTCTACTATGAAGTTTTACTATGGTATTCTACAATCTATTTCAAATAAATCCTCTAAAAATTCAGTAACTTATTTTTCCCCCTGTAATTACTATGCTGTAATGGGTAGGGACAAGCTTATTAGGCTTCGGGACATTGTGCCGTTTTGCGCTTATGGTTATAGTCTTCACATCTGAAAGGGGTGATTGCCACAGCATGCACATGTTTCTACAAGCTCCGTTCAGATGAAAAAAAGCTCCAGAAAATGTCTACAAATCAACATGTACAAATGCCTACACCCCATCTCCTCCAATGTTATTTTATGTGGCAAGGCCAAGTCTGACACTGGGCCTACAGATGACTGGATCTGCAAATGTCGTGTGCTAAAAGCTGTATCTGCATACCACATGGACAAAAGTGAGTTTGGGTCCCTTATAACAAGTAGGTTCTACCACTGTAACCTATTAATGGGTATGTAAAGCTTAATGACTGATTTAAAAAGCTGACTAAGCATGATGGGATGTCACCTTCCAACACCTCACCAAGTTGCTGCCCTACTAATGCTGCCAAAGTCAATGTTGTGGGCCGTAGGAAGATTACAGCATCAACAGCAGAGCTCTGAAGTGGACATAAAGCTCACAGAATGAGACCAGCGACGAACCAAAGTCATAACTAGAGTGCTTCCTCAGGAAGCAATCGCCGTAAAATCATTTTTGTGGATCTTCAGTGACTGGATTTCCATAACCAATCTGCCATAGAATTCTCTGTTAAGCCCGCGCGACGGACGGCAGTGCAAACAAAGTCGGGGATGAGTCTCGCTTTTACTGATGAGGGCAAAGTTTGGAACTTTTTTTTACCCCTTAGTCCGTCAAAGCTGATACTGGCATGTATATCACACAACTGAAAAGAAGCAGTGCAAAACCGAAAAACATGGAGGGAGCTTGTCTTTAGGGTCACCGAGGGTCGTGAACGACTCAACGGCCAACAACTACTGTTAAGAAAAAGACTTTTTCTTTCAGTAGAAGTGTGTCTAAACACTATTGCTGACCTCAAAACTACTTGTGTGAGAGTTCAAGGCAAGCCAGTTCATATCACTTGACATCAGTCTCTGATGCAGCTAAAGCTGAGATCTGCTGAAATAATGCGAATCCATGGAGCCATTCAGCAAAATTTGAGCAGTAGGGGAGTGGGCAACATGTTAGTACTCATTTCCCTGGAATGTGATGTGCAACCATATAGGGATGTACACAGACATGCCAAAAGTCATGGCATAGTATGTAAATTGATTATGAAGTGGTGTTACCTCAGGTGGCTGCTTGGGAATGCCCACACCTAACACTGGCCTGTGTGCTTGACCTGAATTATGAGGCATGATAGCAGGTACTAGATGGATTCAGAAGTTGTGTGGGTATTTAACATTTCTCGATCCACCATGTCAAATGTGTACTCTTAATACTTCATGGAAGGCATTACTACCCACAGTGGCTGCCCACGGTGCTTAGTGGTCACAACCGACAGCTTCTAGCTATAATTGATTATGCAAACAGATAAGTGACTGGCAGAAATCAAATTCAATACAGGAGGATCCACATGCAAAACGCTGCACTGACCTGTATTTTTATCTTCCATGTGGTATGGGAGCAGAATACCAACCAGAATGCCTCTGTAAACATCACAACACCAGATGCAGTGCCTCACCTGCGCTAGTGAGGTTGCTAACCACACCCTAAAGGACTGGCAACGTGGCGGGGTTCAATGAGTCACAGTATCAATCGGTTCAGGCTGCTGGTAGCGTTCATATGTGCATAGGCCCCAGTTGTCAACATGGCACTGTGCAGGCTGGTGGCAGCTCCATACAGGTGTGGCGTGTTCTCATGGCATGGATTGGATCCAGTGGTCCGCCCAAATGTGTCAATGACTGGTGCCTATTTTTGAATTACTTGGTGCCCATTTGCAGCCCTTCATGTACCCCCACAATGATGAAATATTCCAGCAGGATAATGCACCGTGCCAATGGCCTAAGGTCGTCCAGGATTGGCTTGAGTATTCTGGGGAGTTCCTACAAATGGTGCAGTCTGCAGATTTGACCGATATGAGCCCAATCGCGTATTAATGAGATGGCCACTCACATCAGAGATCCTGCAAATACAAAGAAGCTGCGCTGGCTGTTCAGATGGCTCAACATCCCTTCAGACGTCTTGTCTCCACTTGTGGAATCGAGGCTGCATCGAGTTGCTTTACTTCGCCATGCTAGAGGAAATCCTACATGAGATCTGTCTTTGCCCATTACTTTTGGCATATCTGCAGTATTCAAGTAGTTAGACACATGCTTGATTGTATGTATCATTCTTTTTGAATGAGTGTTACAACCTTTACCTTTTGCTGCTATTATACTTAAGCCATACAAAGTTCTGCAACCAATCATTGACTCCATATCTGCAGATGAACAGAACTATGCTGGAATAGGGCAACACCGTCCTGTGGCCAACTTTTTCAATCATGGACACTTTTTGGTGGAACTCCCCTTGTAACTCATTTCAGTGTAAGAAAGCAAACCATACATAAATACTTCTGGAAAACAACTTGAGTTGTCGTGCCGATAGAATTGCTTCTTGCATGAGCTATTGGCTATCCGTCCTTTTGGAGATGGATATAATGGGGACCAAAACCATTTCAGCGTATCTAAAAGCCTATACTCAGTAAATGTAGACCCGGTGCAGATCCACACAGTTACCCAAAGAGAATCTTCAAACAATGGCTGGTGCTATATAATGGAATTAGTATATTGGCCAAAAACCCCACCAAGCTGGGTAGTACCATAAGATGCCGTGGTGCGTTAACCTAGACTTCATGGTTCACATCACGGATTGGCTTGGCTTGATTTAATCTAGGCAGTAGCTATTAACCTCATGGGATATTCAAACATACACTAAGTTTGATTTATCGTTTGGCTTAAAGCAGAGACTAGCCGAATATATACCATTCGGCCATAACATTACAACCATCTTCTTAATGTGTATTATGTGGCCCCATGTATAGTGCAGCTGTGTGTTCTGACACTTTTCTATCATAGCCAACATTCACTTCTTTGGCAACAGTAGCTCTTTGGTGACATTGGGCCAAGGGGACTGGCCATCACGCTCCACTGGCATCAGATTTCTTTGGGCTCCTAATGGCACTGCTGCGTTTTCATCTGTCTTTCTAAAGCCCCCTGTCCACAGCCGAGGCGGAATATCGCTAGCGATATTCCGCCGCTTGGGAGAAGGGGGGGCACTGATAGGTCTTCGAGATGAGCCTATCACTGCAGAGAATTGCAGCATGCCGCAATTTAAATCACTATGATTCTCCGCTCGTGGACGCCGCTGCAAAGCTTTCCATAGTAATCCTATGGAAAGCTTTACAGAGCGTGATCCACTGGCGATTTATCGCCAGCGGATCATCGCCCATGGACAGGCAGCCTTAACCACTACATGCCTGCAACACCCAAAAGATCTGTTACTTTGGAGCTACTCTGACCTAGTCTTCACAATTTGGCTCTAGTCAAAGTCGCTCAGATCCTTCTAGTGGAAGCAGGACAAAAAAATGGACAAGAACATCTGCTTAAAGAACGGACTGCTCACTTCCTAATATATATCTGACCCCTGACAGGTGCCGTTGTGATGAGAGCATCAACGATCTTCACATCGCCTCTTAGGCCGGCTTCACACGGGCGTATTTGTGTTTAAAAGCCGAAGAGAATCGACCCTAGTGATTTTTCAATGCGTTCATTCACATTTCTGTATTTTGTGTGCACATTTTGGTCATGCAAAGAAAATTGGAACATGTTATATGTTTTGCGTACTGAAGGTCCCCATAGAAGTCAATCGGGTGCGCAAATACGTCTGCAATATGGAACGAGATGTGTGCAATTCTGTGTAATCGAGCAGGAAAAAGAATGAAGCACAATACAGGGCAATCTACAGAATGCTGTTCACTAGAAAGTTTGTCAGGTTGGCTACTTTGATAGTTTGGTTTCCAGCCCTCCTCATGATCTACGCTGATTTATGATCATATCAGAGTTGTCCATAGTCATTTTTCTAAATAAAGTGGATTGCTAAATTTGCGGACAGAAAATCCACTTGGGGGATGGTGAAGAACGTACACGGATCGCTACAGCTGATGTAAAGATGTTCTGCACCAAATTAAAAAAACAAATGTATTTAAGTTCACGCAGGCTCTTGTAAAGTAAAGAGGAAAGCTTCCATGCCTTCAGATTTTCTAAGATCTTGTCACACTCTCCTAGGCCGCCTGCCCGTGGGCGTTGCGTTTTAACGCAGTGGATTTCCGCCGCGGGAGAACACTGAAGTCACCGATTTTGCTGAATCTATCATTATGATAGCTTCATCTCGGCATGCCACGATTTTTATACGCAAGCAGAACATTACGGCAGATTTCCGCTCATGTCCATCGGCCTGCACTTTCTTTAGTTATCTTATGGAAAGCGTTTCATGTGTGCGGATTATCGCCGCAGATAACGCAATGAAGTATCGCCCGTGGACAGGAGGCCTTAGACTCCTTAATGTTTTTATATAAAGATATTGGCAAGTAGGTGAGTTTTAGTGAAAGTGTTGTCTGTTTGCCCATCAAGTCTTGTATGACTTGCAGCACCAGCATCAACGCGGATGAATACAATAAGAAAGAACGTGTCGCTGGAAAACTGCGCTTAAGTCGAAGATTGGATGTTTTCGGCAAACGCTCTATCAACAACAATAGTGTATGATGGCTATGTGTACTGAATGGCCCTTTTATTAGGAATACCCATCTACTACCGCGATGAACCTCCCTTAGCCTTCATAACAACAAGAATTTGTTGTGTTGTAGATTCCACTAGCTGATGAATATCGGCCCCTGTGGACAGGAAGCTTCTTGTAGTTGTAAATTAGGAGGTGCAGACAAGGTCAGCGATTCATCCTGTTTTGTACCGAATTCTGACCTCCCATCAGCACAGTGGATCCATCTGACCAGGTGATGTTTCTCCGCTGCTCAGAGATACAAGTTTTGCGCTCTTTTGCCCACTGGAGTATCACTTTTCTGTTTCGCTTAAGACACAATGGCGCTGGAACTGGTCGGCGGCTGTTATAGCCCATCCGGTGAAAGCACTAATAAAGCGACCATTCTATAACTGGGAAGATTAATCCGTGCCTGGTGCAGTCGGCAGAATACATGTGCTGTTTATGGTGGATTGTTCTGCAAAGCAAGAGAATCTGGTAACAGAAGTTGGGCATTTGGCATGGAGCACACAGATACCCTATTTATTTTCATGGATTTCAAAGAGATTTTATGGGACACAAAAAAACAAACTAAACGGGCTTAAAATGAACTAAAATTGCATACTCTTCTATCCCGGCCACTGACTATTCAGCACTGTAACTCTTTTCAGTCCACTCAGTGCACATGCTCTGCCATTCATCTCTTTGGGAGGGTGCACGTAGAGTTCATGGGGACACACAGTGCAGGAACAGGGCACCCGGTTCTTAGTTTATGGGTCTCAAAGGCTGTGACAGATTCCCTTTTAAGCCCTTTTAACTTGATATCCCAGAACACCTTTCCCCAACCTTCAACTATTTTTATTATAGGTTGCAGTATACACCCATTTCTGGCATTAAAAACTTGCAAATTTTTAGCGCATGTCAAAGGATGATCGGCTGTTGCTATTCCCGCCCTGCTCTGCATTTTACTTTAAAGCAAATGAAGAATAACTAAAAGGAGGGTGTAAAGAATCTCTCACCCCACCTTTTGTGTACTGTATATTGGCGATCCAATACTGGAAGTGACCTTTTTTCTTTTATTGGCGAATATTCTACAGTTGTGGCTAAAAGTTTTCACAAAGTTTGCTGCCTGTGTTTTTAGAGCTTTTAGTCAAATGTTTCTGAAGAACCATTTTATATAAACCTTTCATAAGTTTTTTTTTTTTAAACAAGTTTAGGCAAAGACTCAATATTGACATTGTTGACCCTTATTTTTCAAGACCTCTGCTATTCACCCAGGCATGCTGGATGGAGATCTGGGAATGTTTCCTGGCCTTGGACCCAAAATGTCAAGGTTTTGTTCAGAGAGCCACTTAGTTACCACTTTTGCCTCGTGACATGGTGATCAAGCATGCTGGAAAGCACATTTTCCACCACCAGATTGTTCCTTGATGGTTGGGGGAAGCTGCTCATGGAGGATAGTTAGATCCAATACTTTATTCGTGGTGGTGGTGTTGGGCACTTGCAGTGCTGAGTATGCTCAGGAGTGGCCGCAGGTAGGTGTTGATGCCTCCAGTCTGGTGTCAAGAAGGGCAGCAAAGAAGCCACATCTCTCCATCAAAATCATCAAGGACACTGCCATTCTGAGGGAAGTGCAGGGATTGGACTTCAGAGGACTGGGGGAAACTTCAAATCCCTTCACACAGGACAACTGTTGGGCGTATAAGCTTACACGGGAGCGATAGTCATTGCAATGAATGAAAGCGGAGCGGGCCGGGATTGTTCTGTTCCGCCCGCCTCCATTCACAGTAAACGGGAGTTGTACAAACATCATGGCTCCTGTTTACACGGACCAGTAGCTGCTTGATTTTAGCCAAGTGGCTCTAACAAGTAAGCTATTGTCTTGGTTACTGCCCTGTCTGCGTCGAAATGTACTCGGGACTATATTTTCTATGATGAAGCCCCCTTCAAACTGTTTGGGACATCTGGAAGAATGATTGTCCGGAGAAGATAAGGTGAGCTACCACGATCCTGTGTCATGCCGATAGTAAAGCATCCAAAGACCATTCGTGTGTGAGGGCAGCTTTTCAACCAAGGGAGCGGCCAAACTCACAGCCGAAGACCACCGCCATGAGTAAGTAATGGGATCTAACCATCCTCCACGAGCAACTTCTCCCAACCACCAAGGAGCAGCGTCTTTTGACCAGGGAGGAGCAATGTGGTGATGAACAGTACTTTTCCCAAAGCAAAAGTGACAACCAAGTGGCTTGGTGGGGAAAAAAATCAACTTTTCGGGTCCATTTCTAGAAAGCTACCCAGATCTCAATCCCATTGAGAACTGAGGTAAATCCTCCAAAAGGAGGGTGGCCAAACAAAAACACAGAAATTGTGATAAACTCCAAACCCTGATTAGGAAGAATGGGTTGTCATTAGTCAGGATTTGGCCCAGAAGCTGATGTCCAGCATGTCAGGGCGAGGTACAGAAGTCTAGCGAAAATAAGGGGCATCACTAAATATTGAGTCTTCGTCTAAACTTGATGTATTTTGACAAAAGTTTAAAAACTTATGAAATGCTTAGATTTTAAGTAACCATAGCAACATCTTAGGGGGCATTCACACGAACGATATTCTCTTGGGGATTTTTTGTAATGTATTGTTTCCCATTAAAGTCAATGGGAAAGACTTGCGATCCTTTTCACGTGTGGAAATTGCAATTTCCAGATGCGATGTGATTCATTATTATTTTTTTTTAAAACCCTTCGCATTACCGTGAAAATGTACGTTGGCAAGCGCAATATCGCGGTCGCCCGTGTGAATGTAGTCCTAAGATCTATACACACTGAAGTAGCAAACTTTATGCAATCCTAAATGTGTCGGTCTCAAAGCTTTTGGCCACAACTGTGTGTTTTGGTTGGATACAAACTATCTTCACCTGACTAGAGATGGTCACTAATCTAGGACATCAACAGCTGCTGAAGAAGAGGCGGCAGAATCAGAAGGAAGGGGTACGGTGGGGAGAGGACTTGGAAAGGGGTTTTATTTTTATTGGGCATCCTAGAGGGCAGAAATCCCTGCTAGAGCCTTCCATTCCTTTTACCTATCTAAGCGGAAAGCCATCTGTAAGGCTACCTACACGTCCGAGCGCGATATCTGGCAGTGAAATGAAGCTTGATATCGCACTCCTGAACAGGTTATGTACCCGCGGTTGGGAGGCTTATTTCTGTCAGACTCCTCATCACTTCTGTGAGCTTTTGATCCTGCGCTGCGGCTTTCAGCTCCGCCGAAAGATCGGCATGTGGATTCCTAATGGCGCCGTTCCATATAAATGAACCCATAATGGCAGTATATAAGAACCACCTATTCTTACCCAAACCCTAAATATGGCGGGAAGGTTGTTCAGCTGTTTAATATCTGTTGGCAATAAAGGAGCTTTTTCACCAAATACTATGGGTGACCTCAGGGCAAACCCTAAATATTGCAGGCAGGCAGTTATAGCTTTTTATTCTGTGTACTTTACCCCGTTCCCAACCCAGGACGTAAACGTGTGTTTTGGTCGGAAAAGGGTTTGTGCAAATGGACTTTGCGAGATTGATGAGAACGCCGCAGCATGTACGCGGCTAGCAGCGGGGATCGAGCATGTAAAGTGTTCAGAGGGAGGGCACTTCCTCTCTGATGTAATTGGCCTTCTGACATGTAATCGCGGAGGACTGATATGCTGCCATGGCAATCAGATGCCAGACAATTGTGTCAGGGTCTGCCATGGCCTGTGACTCCTGTGAATACCAATTCCCACCCAACTCGGCACAATTCTTTTCTGCATTATTGGGTTGGGTCATTTACTGAGCCTGCTTTTTGTTGGTCACTTGAGTGAAAATTATACTTTTTTTTTTTTTTTTTTTTTTTTTTTGGGTAACCGGAATGTTAAGATTTTGTAATAACATTTTAAATGGGGTATAGGGGCGAAGGACGAGAACATTATCCTTCCATTATATAAGGCACTTGTCAGGCCCCACATGGAATACTGCATACAGTTCTGGTAACCAGTGCTCAGGAAAGAGGTTACAGTGCTGGAGGGGGTTCAAAGAAGGGCAACTAAACTAATACATGGAATGACGGGACTGGAATACCCAGAGAGGCTATCCAAATTGGGATTATTTACTCTAGAAAAAAGACGGCTAAGGGGTGATCAAATAACTATGCATAAATACATGAGGGGACAATACAAGGATCTCTCCCATCATCTGTTTATACCCAGGACTACGACGGTAACAAGAGGGCATCCGCTACGTCTAGAGGAAAGCAGGTTTCATCACCAACACAGAAAAGGGTTCTTTACTGTAAGAGCAGTTAGACTGTGGAACTATCTGCCTGAGGAAGTGTGATGGCAAAATCCATAGAGGAGTTTAAAAGGGGACTAGATGTCTTTCTGGAGCGGAAGGACATTATAGGATATAAATCTTAGGTTAATTGTGAATCTGGGTATACAGACAGGTAGGAACTATTAGGGGTTGATCCAGGGAACAGTCTGATTGCCATTAGGGAGTCGGGAAGGAATTTTTTTTTCCCCAAAAGGGCCAATTGGCTTCTGGCCTTGGTTTTTTTTTGCCTTCCTCTGGATCAACAAAACAGGAGGCTAACAGGCGGAACTGGATGGACATTGTCTTCATTCAGCCTTACGAACTATGTTACTAAGTGACTGTCGCCTTCTTTTTTGCACCCCTCTCTGAGCTTAAGCTGGTGACTGGCACACTGATCACAGTGATAGGCCTGCTCTGTGGATCTGTGCAGTAGTTTGGTAGAAACTTACATAGCAGCAGCACATGCAGACTTGAAGTAGTCTTGGATATTCATGAGCTGCAAGCTAGTTCCACCTACCCGTCCTCCAACCAATGATTGATGGCGGACCTTCAATTGTCAGACTGTTTAAACGCTGAACGATGAGTAACGAGAACTGCATGATTCCCAACAGGCTGCCCGAGTGCAAATGAGCTGGCGATGGCAGCAGCTCGTTCAATCGGGCGAATGAGTATCGCGAGATTCTTGTTCTGTCCAAGAGGCCTATAAGACTCCGTGGCCTTCATGTAGTAACCATATACTGGAATGGCAGAAGACCGCCTTAATGGAGATCTGGCTGCAGCGCCCGCGGCTGTTGTGAGCATTGTGCCACTGTTGTATTTTAGCTCTATTTCCAGTCTTAGGCTGGCGTCACACGGGCATAAGCCCATCTATAAGCACATTCATGCGATGAGCGCCGGGCATTTGTGTGCGCACTTTTAACTGTAATTTTTGTGCACTTGAAAAAACCTGCAAGCACGCTCCAATCCAAATCATTAAGACGGGCAATTAGGTTACATTAGTCTGTGATTCTCATGCACAAATGCACAGGAAAGTAAGGCTGGGTTTCCACGGGACATATTTTCTGCAGAATTCTTGCAGTTTTTGCCGCAGCGAAAAAGCGCAAGATTTCTGTCGGGAAAGCACAGCTTCAAAACCTGCGCCACTTAGCCACGGGTTTGGAGTGGCTTGGCCGCATGCTTTTCCATTGTGGCCAGCTCCTCTATAGAGAGCAGCATGGCTGCAACGGGAAAAAAAAAATAGACCTGCTGCGACCGGGGACTCCTCACCACAGCCCCGGCTTTGCCACGACGGATTGGACATCCTGTGTGGACGAGATTTTTAACAAATCTCGTCCACGTGGTTGGCTAATTCCGGGATTAGCGGCTGCAAGTGGATTTGTCGCAGCGAAATTCCACACGGAATTTCCGCGGCAAATCCGCCTTGTGTGAACCCAGCCTAAAGCATGCTGTGTATTACATTTATTTTTTTTTTTGTGCTCACACAATACGTACATGTGAACGAACGCCTTTAAATCAATGGGTTCTATACACTGAGTATTGTGTGCTCAAGTTTTGCACGCGCAAATCCGATCGCGTGACACAGGCGATCTTCACAGGGTTTGTTCACACGGCGGATTCGCCACAGAATTGTCCATGATGACTTCTGCCCCTAAAAGTCACGTCTGAATTGGTAGTTTTCTGCTGCAGTATTTGGCACGGATCCGCACGTAGAATCTGCCTGGTCAGTGGGCAAAATCTGCATGTCTAATTCCGACGTGGAAAATTGCTTTTCCACATCAGAATTGCACAAACGGATTTTGCACATTGACCAGGCTCCGTGCCAAAAACCATGTTAAAAAATGCATTTTTAAACAGTTTTACGGTCAGAAATCGCCTCATTCGGACGTTCGTGCATACCCTTACGGTGCGTTCACACATGGCAGATTTGCTGTGGATTTTCTACAGTGGAAAGCTCTGCAGCCTTTGCTGTAGATCTGCTACAGATTTCCCCCCTTCTACGTCAGATGGATCTCTGTGGATTTTTCTGTTGCTGAAAATCTGAAAGTAAATCCCATGTAAACGCGGCCCAAGGGTTTATTTTTTTACACTGGCCGATTCCTGCCATTTAACACCCACTTGAATGGCACAAACTAACTCCTAAGTTCACCGGTTGGTTGGTGGCATAGTCACATGACCCAGTCATGAAAATGAACGTTCTTACCTGATCATCAAGCCACATAAAAGGCTCCTAGGCCACTCTCACACACATGCGTTCACAAAACGCATTCGCAGCATTTTACTGTGACTTCAAGTGGCGTTTTTTAACGCATGTCAGTGTTTTTTTTAATGCACCCCACCATTGTGATGGATGATGTGGTGCATTAAGCGCGAAAACGCACAAAAATAAAACGCACTCCGAAAATCAAGAGGGTTTGAAAAAGCAGCGTCCGAGCGCAGGTCTGCGAGGTCTCATTGAAATCAGTGGCACCGTTGTACTTTGATTAGTGCAGCGCTCCAGATAGCACGGTAAAAAAGCGTCCGGTGTGAGAGCGACCTTAGGCTGCCTTCAATGCACCCATCATTGCAATAGGTGATGAGATGCACTTAAAAATTGCTAAAACACACTAAAATAGAGCAGACGGCATTCAAAAAGCGCAACGCTATCTGCGAAACCCCTTTGAAATCAACGAAGATGTTTTTTACAGTGTTTAGCGCAACATTTGAAATGCCGCGCTAAACGCTGTAAGAACCGCCTGTGTGAGAGCGGCCTTAGAGTTACCTGTACACTTTGGAATAAAAGGTGAATAAGTGAGAGTTGGCTCCAGTGGTATGAAAAATATCATGTATAACACAAAAAAAGGCGGGGAGCAGAGCCGACGGGGATGAGCAAAAAGTCAGTCCCAGTAGATATCGGCCAGTGTCACAAACAGAGAATGAGGCCAAACGTAAACTAAGAAGGATACGCACCGTAGAGAAGTCTATCCACTAATAGACCCACATAGATAGGAGGGCTGACGGGAGGCGAGCAGATTAGATATGGTAGATAAAGGAAGTCGCTACAACCCATCAGAGCCCATATGACCAACTTATTGGCTGTACAGATATCCGTGGGGACACCTTGACACGCGTTTCGCTCGACAGCTGTCGGAAGAAGGGAATTAGAAGTGGATGGGTTTATATAAAGCCCCGAACACAAGAGTCCCTCCTGTGTTTGCAGCAAAGTGGTACTACTTCATCATGATGATTTCCCACACTGGGTTCCATGACCAGTCTACCGCACTGCTCTGCCGTTGGACATACTGGAAACCCGATGCCCACAGTAAATTGGTAGAACTGCAGCGATGGATCCGACTTCCGGCACGCCCAGCAAATGGCTGATTTTGCTGGAGGAAGCCTTCTGTGGCCAGAAGTGGAGTATTAAATAACAGTCGGCTGAACCCATGGATGGCTTCTGTCTTCCAGAACCCCTCTAAGAGCACAAGTCTTGGCAGTAGTATGAAGAGATACTAATATAGGTTCTTGCGTGCGGTGAAGGACCAGTTGACCAGCTCACATAATCATATATATTACGGGTCTCCAGACTTCACTTTTTTAACTTGTGTTCCATACATAAAAATTCACATTCACTTTTTATGAAGGCAAACCTGACCCCACATCATCTTCAACCTAAATCTGTCTCGCTTTTTATTATTGATTCTAGTCCTAATATTTACCTTTTTTCACTTTCAGCAGCAGAGAAAGTCGAAGAACCAGAAGAGAAAGCCGAGACTCCGACACCACCTGTTAAGAAGACTTCTCCCACTTTACCCTTGGGGTTGATGAAGCCAATCTCTGGTCTCCCAAGAATTCCAATGTTAAAGAAGATCCCACCGCTCTTAGTTCCCGCCAAAAAGTCATCAACACCGGTTCCAACCAGCAGCAAGACATTCATATCTATCAAACCTAAACCCAGTGCTGCTCCAAGTCCTTCTGCTATTAGTAAATTACCACCAATACCCAAGAAGACTCCACCACCATCATCCTCTTCAGGAGCCCCCATGAAGACAACAGCCAACTCCTTGCCCAAAAAGCTATCCTCTTCTCCCCCCAAAGCAACTTCGACCTCTGTTTCCAGTGCAAACGCGTCACAAACCTCCAACGTGTCCAACAAGCCAACAACCAGCTCTTCACAACAGGGTCCTAATGTTCAGATAAGGCAGAACATTCGGCGGTCACTGAAGGAGATCCTCTCGAAAAGGTGTGGGAGGAAGCTTTGGTTTAGTTATTTCTGAAGGGGGGGGGGGGGGGGAGAGAGAAACCGTTTATATAAAAGGTCTGAACAAACGAAGATGGCCGCACCAGATTTTCTACTACCTGATGTGCACGGTGTATCTGTATGACCAGTCTGCGCATTAGTACGCACTGGCAGTCTGTGTGCATCAGGTAGTCAGAGAAGTGCTTTGGCAATATTTCTGCAGGGTTGCTTTAAGGGATTTAAGAGGACTTGTGCTCTCTGATCAGCAGGGCCGGCTGCATAGCTTTGCAGCCACGGCCCCGCTTACACTGCTGCTTCGACCTCTATTAGATTTGGCTTCTGCCACTTTGAATATGACAAGTGGGTGGTCTCCTTCACTCTGTTAATGATTCACATTGGGTTTCCTCTGCCTGTTGACACCCTCCATTAACAGGGACTACCCACCTTACAAACTCTAAAGGCCGGGAGCGAATCTATTGGTGGTCAGTATGGGGGGAGGAGGAGTTTGCAGAAAGAAAAGAGATGCAATAAATTCGGCTGTGCTGCGACTCCAAAATCTATACATCCAGTGCCATTTATCAGTGGATACAATGTGTCCCCTTGAATGTCTGAGATCAGTCATGGTAATAGATCGGTGCATTTTCTGCAGCACTCTGTGATTTAACACGGGTGTTCAAAAAATCCCATATCATGTGTAAGTGAACCAACATTAGCAAATATAGACCCTTGCACAGTTTTAGGGTCTATTTACACCCGGCAAATTTCAGCAACTTTCCCATTCAACAGTATGGGTCTTGCAACAACCCGTATACATGCTGCAGAGACCAATTCATTCAGCTGTATGGGTCTTGCAGCAACTTGTATACATGCTGCAGAGACCAATCCATTCAGTGGTATGGGTCTTGCAACAACCCGGATACATGCAGCAGGGGCCAATCCATTCAGCAGTATGGGTCTTGCGGCAACCCGTATACATGCTGCAGAGGCCACTCCATTCAGTGGTATGGGTCTTGCAGCAACCTGTATACATGCTGCAGAGGCCACTCCATTCAGTGGTATGGGTCTTGCAGCAATCCGTATACATGCTGCAGAGACCAATCCATTCAGCTGTATGCAACAGATTTTTAGTCTTGCAACAAGTCACATTTGAAAGTAGCTGCAACAGGTCTGCCACATGTGAACGTAACCTTTGTCGCTGTCATGCTACCACTGCTAGAGTGAATTCCTGAAACACGCCCTATGTAAAGGAAGCCGCTACAATAAGACAATATTAGCTTATTATATATGCAGTTTTTTTAAAACACTTGTTAGGATCTTCTATAATAACGTGGAACGCTGCAAGAAATACAAATTTCCTTTCTCTTCTACACAGGATGAATGACAGCGACGACCTGGTGATGTCAGAGAACGAAGTCGCCAAGATTGCCGTAAACATTGAAAAAGAGATGTTCAACCTCTTTAAGGATACAGATAACCGCTACAAGAGCAAGTACCGAAACCTGATGTTTAACCTGAAAGATCCCAAAAACCAGGTACAACCCCCAAGGACCTCTTAGTCTATTGATTGTTTTCATTCGGCGCTATAGCGAGTTTTCCATATATAACGGACTTTATTATCTAATGTTTTGTCGGTGCAATCTGATTGGCTGGCGCTCTGGTAACACGCAGATATTGTGTAGGGTGTATAATATATAGTATTCTATAGAAACACATTGCATTTGAGATATAAACTATGAAACATATTTTTCTTTGCAGGGATTGTTCCACCGAGTCCTGCGTGAACAAATCCCGCTGCCGAAATTGGTGCGTCTCAAGCCGGAAGAGCTCGTATCGAAGAAGATATCTTCCTGGAGAGAAACTGGATCCAAATCGGTGCGTTGTTTTCTCATGTTTACCATCATCACCCCAACAGTCCTGCATAATATGAATACATATATAATGGGTTCATTAATGTTTGCTTGGTAATGCCTCTGTCCTCGGAAATATGCATCATTGACAACTGATGCCTCTGTTTGCATTCAGCAGGAAGGGTTTTCTGTGTCAAGAAGGTCTTCCGCATAACAAACTTAATTATATGCAAAGCGTCGGTGTGTTTATATATTATTACATAGTATTGTTACTGACCTCCCTATCTCATTCCAACAGAATGCGATTCTGAAGATGAAGTCTCGCGGGGAAAATAAATTCTCTCCCAGGAATGTAATTGATATGGAGGAATCCCCTCCAATGTTCGATACGGATACGGTGGGTAATACATTTACATGCAGTTGATTAAATCCCCCACCGCTCTGATCCCAGAAGACGTTGCAGCAGTCGCACGCTGTTCACTGTACACATGACTGCTCAGGTTTCAGCATCACGTGGTGTTCGCCACCGTATCGCCGCAGAAGCCAGTGATCGGCTGAAGGGCACATGAGCAATGCTGCTGCTTATGGGATCAGAGCAGTGGGGATTGAGGCCCCTACACTCGCCCGCCCTAAGGGGTCATTTCACAAGTGAAAAAAATAAATATATCTAATATAATTGCTTTCCACCCTTCCCTGTCCAGGGAGTTTTTTTTCTTTCTTTTAGCCCCAGGATAGCCCTTCAGCCTTACTGCCATTGCACAAATGTTTAGTGTCACTGTTTTGCAGTGGTTGTCCAATCAGCCGTCATAGGATGGCTTCCCATCAACTAATACATTCTCTTCGCACCAAAATTAGTGATCGAACTTAGCTTTTTTAAATTGATATTTAGCCCAGCCAATCAGCAGTCGAGTGTAACCCACAACAATCGCTAATGCTCAGAATGTTGTTTTTTTTTTTTTTTGCAGTAGTTGGGTTTCTTTGGTCGTATCAAATTGATTACTTTTTTTGTATGAAAACTGAAAGCGCACAAACCTCACTTGTAACATTGCTGCTATCTGCTTTAGGAACAGCAAGAATCCGCTCGGGCCCCAGCTCCGGAGAAGAGCAGCTTGAGTCTGCCCGATGTATTCACCAGTATGCTAAACGACACAACAAGTCAGCACCGTGCCCATCTTTTTGATCTGAACTGTAAAATATGTACAGGTGAGAAGCAGTTTTACCTTTTTACTCTCCAGCCACAAAGTAACAAGAATTTGCCATTTGTGAACACAAAATGCTAGTCCTGTAAGGCCGCATTCACAATAGCCAGTTGTGCCAGAGATTCTTGGGCACAGCCCATCACTTACAGACACACTCTGTCCGTGTGCCAGGATACTGCGCATTACATGCCCTGTTCTCCTGCAAGAAGATCACTCATGTAAATTAACCTTTCAAATGAATGGGTTAATTTTCTGGGCGAGTTCTGTACGTCTTGGAGACTATCGCCCGTGCGAAAGCACCCTGGGCTTACATAATGATGTGGGGTTTTGTAGTTTGGGGTGAGACTCTTTAATCTTCTGTTTTGATCTGCAGGTCAAATGTCGGGTGGTGATGAACCGTCCAATAAGCGTACAAAAACCACTTCCTCAACTGTTGTGAAGAAGGCCGATCTAAAACCGGATGCAGAACTCGTAGATGAGCCGCCTCCACCCCCTGATGAAGAACCTGACACGCCGATGGACACTACTGAAGATGAGACTGTCCCAGAAACGGCCCCAGAGAAAACGCCTCTTCCCACTGCTTCCTCCACGTTCCCTGAGCCACTTTTACCTAAACCACAACCCCCCTCCAACCCTGTCACTACTGTCACTGTGTCTGGTAGAGACCCCAGAAGAGCAATCAACCGGCCCCCACCACCTGCCGTGTCTACTGTCCCCAATGCAAGCCCTAATCCCATTCGAGATGAAGAAACTCCAGCACCGTCTCCGCCGACTACAGTCATCACAGCCCCCAAGTCAATTCTGATGAAGCCAACAACGTCTGACATCCGCTATTTATCATCCTCGTCGCCAAATGTCAAGTGCGTAGTCCAGAACTTCTTATGGAACATACACAGTGCATGTCTCCAGTGGTGAATCGCTGACCCTTTTAGTATAGACCTAGCTGGGCAACAATACATTACATAGAAGAAGTAGAGCAGTTGGTTCACATCTGTTGTTTTACAGAATGTGCAAATCTATACATATACACCAAAGTGATGTGAGGTGGCACAGACAAGTCCGAATCTGCTGTGCCCAGAGGACTTCTGCAATCTCTTCCCTTCAGAGGAGGGGTACACATAGTCACAAAGCTCTTTCCTCTTGACCTTTCCCATATGCATTAATGCTTGGTTCAGCCAGCATCTGTTATGGATGGGGAGAGCAGAATAAGCTGCACCCAGACCCCTCAGGTGGCAGCTTATATACCCTGAAAACAAAGGGATGGGGCATACTGAAATCCAACAGCCTGATCTTTATTTCCTCTGACAATCTATAATGGGGAGGAGTTGGGGCACACAAGCACACACACATCAAGGTCAGCTGGTCCCACCGAAATCAGTGAGTTCACCCAACTAATGTCTACAAGCACCTTTTAGGTTTTTCTGCTTCTGCTTGGAACCAGTCCCATTTTCAGCAGGGAGTATACAAACTAGACATGAACTGAAAAAATGACCCTGTTGCAATGCAGTCTAGGAGCTGAGAGCATGCCGCACTTGTATTTAATTCCTCATTCTATGGATGCAACGCCTGGACTACCTGCGGTACTACAGAACCAAAGGTCTGTCCGGTAGAAGCACAGGGCATGTCGACAGATGAATACATTTGCAATATGCTGGTCTGTTCCTTTTAAAGCGACCCTCTGGTCCTGGACAAAGATGGCCGAATTGCTTCTCTGACTACCTGATACACTACTATACCTAAGTGTTCTAACATCCTACATACTGATCTGACTGAGCAATGCTGCTCACATGGGCAGCATCGGGCAGTCAAAGCAGGTGTATTGTCTTAGAGTAATGATGTGTAGAGTGTGCATCAAGTAGTCAGAGAAGTGGTGTGGCCATCTTTGTTTGGCCAGGATCGGGGGGAGTCACTTTGAGGGTCCTTTTACACGAGCCGATAATTCAATCAGATCCCCGCATCCATTGAGAATCTGGTCAATGATCAGTCCGTGTAAATGCATGTCCCGAGTGAATGATGAATGAAAATCCGTTTTGCTGCTTCATCATCGTTCAGTTTCTGCAGGCATAAAACAAAACCATGGATTGGCCCATGTAAACAGGCAGTTATCGCTTATGAACGACTGCCTGTTTACTGTGAATAGAGGCAAGTAGGCTATAACGATCCCCAACCCACTCCGTCCTGTGTAAAAGTACAGGAACGATCATTGCTGGGACGACCTGTCCGGGCATCTGTGCCCAATGGGCCGTCTTGTGTAAAAGGGCCCTTAGTCTCAATCAGACTCCCACAATGCAGCAGTGTTTTAGCGTCATCAGACCGGAAACCCCACCTATGTATGGTTGACACGCACTGTGGGGATCCGGATGCTAAAATATGTCCACCTTGCAGCTATCTTAATGAAGCCTTAAGGCCCATTTACACACAACAATTATCGCTCATAAGGTAATCTTCTGAGCGATAATCGTGTCTAAACGCTCGGCCATTCTTCCCAGGATACCGCTGATATTCTTTCAGCTGGTATCCAGCTCAGAGCTCTCAGCAGGATACCAGCGTCCTCTGCATACAGTGTCCGCCTTCATTTACATGCTAATAACCTCCTAAGTAGCTAATTATCTACTTAAGAGCTTATGCAAAGTGATCGCTCAAAACTGTCACTCAAACTGCCATTTGAGTGATCATCTTTCCGCGTAAATGGCGCTTTAGTCTACATACAAACAGGTCTGCCAAAAACTTGTCTGTACATTTCCTACCAAATTACAGAAGTGGATCCCATCAGAGGCGAATGGGAAAACCAGATTGTCCCTTTGACTAGATCCAGTCCCTTGTCTTGTAAGAGAAGCATACTTCATACACATAACCTGCCATGAACTGAAGACGAAAGGGTCACGGTATCCTACAAACTGAAGTAAACCTTAGCAAGTAGACATGACTGTCACTACAGCACACGTGTCGCCTAGATGGCCCAGAGATGAAGCCGAAGTGCTTATCCTTTAAGGAACAGTCATTCACTTGATTTTACATTGGCTCATCCAGCAGTGATCGGTGGTGACATATGGTTATACTGGTCTTTGCTGGTGCTACAAACCAGCCTTGTGATTCGGGGTGGATCGCCTACAAATATCGAGGCTCTACAGCTTCCCACATTTTTTTTGGCAGTGCATTGTAGAATACCGGTATATAGTTGGGTATAATGCCATAACTATGGACTTACTCTGCTGCGTTCATCAGGTAGATTTCACCTAGTTGGGTATGAATAGTAACTTACATATTGCAGTTCTACGAGGTTGAGTGATTTGGTGCTTTCTGAGTTTGATGAAGTACAGCTTAGGCTGTTCCCTATAGATGTGCCTTGTAGGATATCTCATTCGCATCGTGTGTAGCTGCCTGCTGACCCCTTTTTATGGTTCCATCCTTACAGCATGCCAGATATCCGGTCCCCTCAAGATGGAGATACCTCCCTTTTCCTCTCTCGTCTGAGTCCGATATGGAAAGGATTCATAAACATGCAGTCTGTGGCCAAATTTGTCACAAAGGCTTTCCCCGTCTCCGGCTCTATCGAGTATCTTAATGAGGTTGGTGTCCAGTCTATATAGAATAGTGTTTTAGTTAATCCCTTCAGCAATGATATTTAGTGCACACGTATCTATGTCTCATGTAGGACTTGCCAGACACCATCCATATCGGTGGTCGAATCTCTCCAAAGACTGTATGGGATTATGTGGGAAAACTGAAATCCTCGGTGTCAAAGGTAGGTGTGCTAAAGTGGTTGTACGCAGTACAAAACTGCAACGGAACCCAGAAGAAGTGGGCAGTCATGTGCCGTTCATTGCTTGGCCCATCCACAGGCTTCAGTAGCCATAGAAGAATCGCTGCTGAAGCCTGTAAGTGGCTAAGTAGTCATGTGCACAATGAACCGCACGTGACCGCCCGACGCTTCTCCGGGTACCGTGCGCCAGGCATCGGGGCTGCAGCGCTGGATAGATGACCAATTCAGTTCTTGATTTTAAGCCCTTAACTTTTCTTTTAAGTTCTGAAAAACCACTTTTAAAAGATTTTTTTTTTCAATACTATCATAGCAGTATTGCGTTCTCTGTTTCCAGGAGCTGTCCTTGATCCGTTTTCACCCTGCCACAGAAGAGGAAGAGGTGGCGTACATCTCCCTCTACTCCTACTTCAGCAGCCGCGGTCGTTTCGGAGTCGTCGCCAACAACAACAGACACATCAAAGACCTTTATCTTATCCCATTAAGTGCAAAGGACCCAATTCCATCAAAACTCTTGCCATTTGATGGACCAGGTAAGAAACTTGTGCTTAAAGAAATCCCTTTTATCCCACCGCTGATGGCATTTAGGTTGAGGTAAGTATAGAATCCGCGCTGCCGTTACTACGGAGGAGGAACATGTGACCATTAATTTGCTGCTTTCATGTTTCTTGTCATATTTCTTCGAGAAAAAAATAAAACCTTTTTATAAACCGTGTTCATTGACTGGTTAACTTGAAGAACTGACCTTCCATCCACTTGCAGACATGGGTGTAAATATTGAATAGGTTACATGTAAGAACAGCTAAGACATCGAGTCCGTGTGAGTGTCCTCGCAACGTCGACGTTCGGATCAGCTCTTCACCAGAGTCGCTTTGGAAGACCTCGCACCCAATTCATCTGTTCCAATCAGCCTGTAGAGCCTGAAATATGAAAAGCCTACAATGCTGCTCACTAAACGAAGAAAATGAGGAACTGGATCGGCTCGTGCTTTACGTTAGGAGATCATTTGGAATAAGCAGACCCATAAGCAAATCATAATAGCTATAGGTTACACATGTAAGAAGCCCCGCTGTACGATGGACACGTCTTGAAGATTGGTGTCTGAGTGAAGACCTCCTTTATACACACAAGTGCTGCATACCCATATTGGCACCCTTGGGTAGACCACATGTAGTCCATATAGGCTTCTTGTTTACATTCGCTATAAATGCCGATCACAGCCAAACGATTCCTTATACACCAGCATGTCTCCTCTACAATACTACAACTCAAGAGTTTAGTCACATTTTTATATAGCAGATTTGTTGGAGAAATTTCTGCAACAATTCCATTCATCTGAACAGGGGTTGTAGAAAGCCATGTGCTTGCTGCCAACACAATCCCATTCACATGTGTGGGACAGACTTTAAATTGAAGAAGTCTCTGCAATAAATCTGCCACCTTCATTATCTCATATCACTGGGTTCTTCACCCAAAATCCAAACAATTCTAAAGTATTCTAGGGGAATCCCAGATATCTGAAGAACGGCGTAGCTGAGATGACACGATGGTCACGGAGCTAGGGCAGAAAATGAATAACATATACACTCTATATACTGAACCGTTACTGACCAAGCAGAATCACTCGCGCCCCATATACCTTATTTTCACACTTGTCTTGCCCCTGGATGCTATCTGGAGTCATTCGCAGAGACCTTTCATAGCCTAATGATGGTGTAAAATGCGTGCAGGTCTTAAGAGGATATTTTTGTGTGTTGCATATGGTAAAATACATCTCTTTATATAAAGTTCTTTTATTTTTGGTTTGTAGGCCTTGAATCAACACGTCCAAATTTAATTCTGGGATTGGTCATTTGTCAAAGAAACAAGCGTCCAGCTCCAAGTGAACCAGATAAAGCCGAAGAAAAGCGAATGAAACCTCCAACCCAGGAAGAAATAGATATCTTAAATTTTGGAAAAACGCCTGTCCAATCTCAAGCCGAGAAGAAGCCCCAGAAGTACCAGCCATACTCGAGTGATGTTGTTCAAAGCACCACCCCACCAGGATCCCCTCCACCGCTTGCAGAAACTGTTCCAAAGGTGGTCCCTTCTGCTCCAGCATTGCCAGTTTCTAAAGCTGATATCTCTGCAGCCAACACTGCCCGTAACTCTCCTCCACCACCTGCTGAACAATCAAAGACTGCCACTCCACTGGAGCACATTTTGAAAAAACTCTTTGGAACCTCTGATAAGAAAGCGGAAACCTCGAACTCTCCTGCCGTCACAAGCACGACCGCTACTATAGAACCAGTAGTTGAGAGAAAGTTTGTGGACCCCATTGTGCAGCAGTTTGGTCAGCTGCCAAAAGAAAAAGACTTGGAAGAGGAGGATAACGATAGGCCCTATGATCCAGAAGAAGAGTATGATCCAGAAAAGGCCTTTGATATTTCAGTAGTTGATGATGGCAATAATGAAATGCCTTATGAACCAGAACAGCCTTGTGAAAATCTATACGATGATGAGGCCTACGATCCGGAGGATGAAACGATCTTAGAAGAAGCTAAAGTTCCATTTGAAGATTTACCCAATAAGATGAGTGTTGTAAGTAAAATAAAGCCCGGGGAAGTAAGTGCAGAGTTTTTGAGCAATGTCCCAGATTCTTCTACTCTTTTGGAACAACAAAAAATGTTGGAGGAACTAAACAAGCAGATAGAGGAGCAAAAAAGACAACTGGAGGAACAGGAAGAAGCTCTTAGGCAGCAAAGAGCAGCTGTAGGTGTGTCGATGGCTCATTTCTCAGTCTCTGATGCCTTAATGTCCCCTCCCCCCAAATCTTCTATAACAAAGAATGAATTTTTCCAGCAAGAACCGAGTACAACTAAAGCTACCGTAAGTGCAACTTCAGAACAGCTTGTCACTAGTAGCAAAGATCCTAGACAAGCCAGGGATCCTCGACAAGCAGCGACAAAAAGAATACATTCAGATATTGGAGATGTTCCCAGCAAAGAGTTGCCAAGTGAGAAAGAACTTCAACCATTTTTATCTGAACCTAATATGTCAATCTCTGTGGTTATGCCATTTTCCAGCATGGAAGAAGAGAAACCTGTAGCTAATATGGACATTACTAAGCAAACTAGTGAAATCCTCTTTGAGAAGCTGGAAAAAGACTTTAAGCAAGATGATGCACCTTGGAATAACATTCAAGATGCAGCTATTATACCTGAAAGTTCAATGTGTATACCTAAACCTCCACGCAAAGTACTATTACCAACACCTGAAGGTATTCCACCACTACGTGAGACGCAACAGTTTACGGGCTTTCTTTCGGCACAAGGGCCAAGCTGGGCCATGGACTCCGAGACTTTTGGCAGTCGTGTTCTTCCTCAAGGAAATCGACCTAATCACTTTGAACCCTTAAGAGAAATAGTGCTGGCACAGAAAAGGGGACAAATTGCCTCCTTCCGAGAGGAGGGAGAAAATAGGCATCTGCCTTTTGCTAAGGATTCATTATTAGCGCCGCCACAACATGACATTCCACTGCTGTTTGGTGAACAAAGACCACTGTCTAATACAGATTTAAGCCATTCCACCTTGTTTTCTGAAGATGACTTTGCAGATAATTTGGAAGGATATGGTGGCCTTCCATCTGAACAAAACCTTGAGCAAAAAGGCCTTGGGTCTATTACGTCTCATCAACCTCCTCATTTGTTTAGGGACAGAGTACCTCTTAATGCTTTTTCCACTCAAAAGGGGCATTCACCTCCAAAATTTGACAGACCAAACAGTCCACACTTAGAATTAGAAGATTCTTGTTTTGGTGGTACAGCTGATCCATCTCTTCGATTTGATGGGTCTCGGAGATTTGATAGTCCTAGAGGACCCATGCCAACTTCATTTATGGGAGGACGACCACAGCCACTCAGTTTTGATGGTCCACCTAGACCTTCTAGAGGTGCGCAGATTCAGACATCGTTTATAGGGCCTGCACCCACAAACTTGCCTCCACGAGGAGATTATCCAAATAAATTTGATGACTTTCAAGGTTCAAGTAACTATCCTGGAGCAAGAGGCCTTTCACCTCATCTGACGGATGATCCCGGTAACCACTCGCCACCCATCTTTTCTAATCAGCGAGGTTCTGTTTCTGTTCCATATAGTGGACAGCATGGTCAAGCATCTTCTAGATTTTCAGAGCAACCTCAACAAACACGATCTCGGCCATTGCTTGATCTTCCAGCTATTCTGCCTTCACACAGAAGTGAAAACTGGAGCAAGCCTGGCCCAGATTCCCATCAGGAGTTTACAGAACAGAGGCAAGATTTAGATCACTGGGCATCTAACAGCTTCAGACAGAACAAAGACCAGCGCAGTCAAGGTTTTGAGGGAAGACCTCGAAACTTTGAGGGACCTAATGAACCACAACCATCTGAACCTGCATCAAATACAGGGTTTGAGGAGAGACGAAGGGAAAGGGAAAATGATGTACAGTGGGACAGAGACCGTGGCAGAAACTGGAACAGAGAAAGAAATTTTGAAAGAAACCGAGATTTTGATCGGCCAAGAACAAGAGAATCAAACCGAGATGGAGACAAAGACATAGAAAAGAGGGAGTGGGATAGGAACAGGGATAGGGACAACAGGGATAGGGACAGAAACAGAGATCGTGAAAGGGACAGAGGACGAGATAGGGACAGAGATCGGGATAGAGATAGTGACAGAGATAAAGACAGAGATAAAGACCGAGAGCGGGAACGAGAAAGGGAACGAGATCGTGATAGAGACCGTGACCGAGATAGGGACAGGTATAGAGACCGTGACAGAGATTCATATAGACGTAGAGATCGATCAAGGAGTAGGGACAGGGACAGGTCTCGAAGCAGGGATCGTGATAGAGACAGGGAAAGAGACCGTGAACGAGAAAGAGACCGTGACAGAATGAGAGAGCGGGACAGAGGACGAGATCGTACAGTCCGCAGCAAAAGCAATGAAAACAGAGATTCTAAATCCGATAAGTCAAAAGACTCTTCCAAGAGCACGGCGGCCGAGCCTGCGTCTTCAAGTCACACGTAATGAACTTTTTAAAGGTCAAGAAACTGGACTTTAATAATTGTACATATGTATATACATAGCATCCTTTTATATTAAATCCCCTTCCAAGCGGGGGGGGAAGGTTTTCTGTCGTACACACTGGTATATAGATGCTAAAACAATCCCATTCTGTCCCTCATCTCGCTGTCCACACTAAGAGTAAAACTTTTTATGTGTTCCTCTTTTCTTTAATCCCTCGTCCTGGACCGTTAGGGTGGTAATTACATCACCGGAGAGTTTATACGGCTCTTCTCCAGCAGTTTGACGGGTTGTTTTGTTTTTGTTTTTTAACTTTTTGGCTCAAAAGTATGGAGCACACACAGAGTACGCGGGTGTAAATGTAGGTACCTGCATCATAAATGGAGTTTATAGCATCTCTGACATCAGGAGGATTTCCTCATTCCTACATAATTTAATATTTTGTAAAAAAAATACAAATCTATAGATATATATATGTCTACAAGACTAAATGTAAATGTGTAAGTAGGAGATGTGTGCTATACAATACTTTGGCGGTTCTCCCGTTCTACATCTGATGCTGCTATTCGGGAGAAAATTTTGGCTGAAGGATAATTAGTTGTTTTCCTTTTTTTCCCCATTATCCCCAAATTAACCAAAAAGCAGAAAGTATATTTTTGGTGAAGATTACTCTCGGATGGCCAAAAACTGAACTCCTCTTGCCATAACTTACCTACACTTTGTTAAAGCTCACCTATCCCTGGCAATATGAAAAACAACAAAAAAATGAAATTCTACCGCATACAATTTTTTTAGGTTCATGATGTCCCTTTAAGAATTTTTTGGGGGAAACCAGAGGTTGTGTTTTGTACAAATGAGTGTTTTATATGGGAGATTCTCACTGTATATTACAAATGTAAATGTTAATTTTGTAAGTAGAATAAATATCTTCTACGGTTAATTTTCACTAATTGTGCCCACGGATTCTGACTTCATGGATTTTGCTTTGAGAAATATTTTAGGCTGGGTTCACGCTTCCATCATGGGTACAGGAAAGCGGAATGCCAGCCAAAACGGATCCGTCCTATGATGGAAATGAATGGTGGCCAAATGACTTCTGATGTATCACTCAACGTCTTCACGGACAAACTAGCAGAGCGCGTTCCAGGATTCGGTCTGGGCTTTTGTGCTGAAGCTGCGAAGCAGATGTGAACAGATGTTCTCCTTTTCTGTCATTTATGAAGATTATCCAAAAATGACCTACTGTAAAGGGTTCTACTTAAAGGGGAACAACACATCAACACATCTGCTCTTAGACGACTTTCAAAATGTATTTCTTTTGAGCAGTGACTTCTACCGACACCTGAATCGAAGGGGCCACTGTGCTTATTAAATGGCCAGGCAATCCTGATAACCATTCCACCCATGAAGTTTTGTTTTATGATTGGTGTTCGGCCATTAACCAGGACAGGTCCACACTTGACCAGCTCCACTCAGCCCGAGGGAATTTCCATTTAACCAATGGCCATATGGCGGCTTCCCCTTGTAGACTAAGGCCTCCCTCACACGGGCGGATTTGTGCAGCATGTAGTGCTGCTTTTTCAGCGCTGCGCTAAACGCTGTACAAGGCTCCCATTCATTTCAATGGGCCTGCTCACACAAGGCTGAATACACGTCTTCAACGCTGCGCTTTGACAGCGTTACATGTTCTATTTTTGTCTGTTTTCAGCCGTGTCACCCATTGAAATGAATGGGCAGTGGTTTCAGTGCTGCCGAAAACGCAGCACAACTTGGTACCACACTTGTGGCAGCGCTAAACGCCCTAGCTACAATGCCTGACTCAAAAAGAAAAAAAAATCACTACTCCCCTTCCAGGTTATGTCGCTGTCCCCCGGGGGCGCTCCCGGGATTTGTGGGCCAGCAGGGGAACTTTTTCTCTGGTGACGGAAATTCAAAATCCCTGCCTCCAGCAAGAGATTGCTCTGATTAACTGAGTGCCGTTGAGTGACAGCCCGCTCAGCCAATCACAGACAGCGCTGGATGCGTCCAATCACAGCCATTCATTTATTGAATGGCTGTGATTGGACACATCCAGTGCTGGCTCCAATTGGCTCAGCTGGCTGTCCCTCAACAGCGCTTAGCTAATCGGAGCAATCGGTTGGCTTCACAAGGTCCCGACAGCAGAGCCGGGGACAGTGACTTCACCGGCTAGGTGAGTATTGATTTTTTTTTTTCCTTTTATCAGCAGTCTTGGCTGCTCTTTCAGCGGTGCTCGCTCTACAGATTTTACCACCATATGTACAGAAGTTCGACGACTCCTAGTAGTGTTCCTCAGCTGTAGGCAGAGTGCTGGTTTTGCAACACCAAGAGGCTGCATTCTCTTATAAGCTTTTGTACTGCTGCTACAACACAAGGGGGTCCTCATTCATAAGTGGTGCCAAAAGACCCAGAGATATGGTCCTTCGAGAAGGCAGCAGGCAAAGGTATTTTAAGAATTTTCCCCCAGAACCTCCATATGTTTACGGAGGGCAGAGCTGCTACAGAATATTCTCAGTGGAAATTCTGCATCAAAAACTGCACCAGATTTTGCCGTGTTTTTAGCACTGATTTTGGGGCGGCATTGACCCCCTCACTGGAGAGAGGTGCAGTGTAAACGGCGATTAAATTGACAATCTGTGGATTTAAGTTCCACTCCGTGTATCCGTTTCCATTTCGGTTGTGTGAGGATTCTTTTCTACAGTCCCAGTACAAGATTGAATGGCTGTGATTGGTTCATCAAGCGCTGCAGTGATTGGCTGAGCCGCACTGCTCAAGAACCAATGAGCAAGCGCTTCCTGGAGGTGGGACTTTTGAACCCCCTGACCTGGAAGCGCTGGCTGAAGACTACAAATAAGTGCCGCAGAACTGCCTGAGGAGAAGTGCGGCGGGGCAGACAGCGCCTGTTAGGTAATGTATTGTTTTTCGTTTTTTTTTTTTTTTTTTAAAGCAATCGGCTTATTTTTGGGGTAGGGCTTATATTTCAACAGAAGCCGTCTGGGCGGGAACCGCAGTAACATGGAGCATCCTGCGATTTTTCATCCGTGAGCAGACACCGCAATTGGTATCAACTCGTGTGCATGAAGAATCCTTTTTCCATAGCATGCTATGGATTCGGCAGCAGAAGTCTGCCTTTGTGCATGAGGCCTAATGTTCATTTAAACTGGTTAAGAGAGCCCTCTACAGATTTGGAGGACTAACTGCTGCCTCTCCTAGATATCTACCATGTAGGAGAAAAAATCCAAAACCTCATGAACCTATCAAGCCGCCATACACATATCTCTAAACGTCAATGAAAGAGGGACACATTAGGCAATTGTTAAAGGGTTGTTCACTTATGAACTATTGATGGACTATTCTTAGGATAGGTCATCTGTATTAGATTGCTGGAGGTATGTCTTCCAGAACCCCTGCTGATCATCTGTTCACTGGGCCAGAGCACTTTTGTACTGAGCTGATTTGTGCAGGAAGCAAACAGCACCATTCTTATTGCAGTGGTCACGCTTGGTATTGCAGGCCAAGTTCCCATTGAAACTAATGGGTTAATCCCCCCATAGCCTTACTCAGTCTCTCTCTGCTATGAATGATTAACCCATAGCTCCACTCAGTCTCTCTCTGCTATGGGGGATTAACCCATAGCCCTGCTCTGTCCCTCCATGCTCTGGGGATCCATGAGGGATATCCCCATAGAGCAGAGAGGGGGGGAGGGGCTTATCACAGATATCCCCCATAGCAAACTATAGAGGGGGTGGGGCTGCAGGGTGCATCCTTCTAGCTCTGCCCCCCTCCTATCATGCTCTCAGGAAAGCCCTGCAACCCCGTCCCCCTGTCTATCCCTGCTATAGGGAAATCCCTTGGGGAGAGAGGTCGAGGGAGTTGCCTATTGCCCCCTGCTGCTGGGGAATTGCCCAGAAGGTGAGCAGGAGGAATTTCCTGCTGCTCACAGCGGGACATTTAAAACTTGCTGCCCAGAAGCACATTTTAAATGTCTCACTATCAATTCCTGTTAGTCCTCGCCGGGATTAAGGGAACCCTCAGGGCTTCCCCCTCGTCGCAGGGACTAACAGGAGTTTACAGGAACATTTAAAATGTGCTTCTGGGCAGCAATGGGTATTGCCTTGGTCGGCAGAAATCTACTTCTCTTGTGCAGGAGTTTCCATAAACTCCAGCTCCCATATAAGTCTATGGAGACTCCTGCGCAGCTCGCACCATAGAAAGGCCCGGTCTTCTCTTTACCCGCAGCACGGCCCTTAGATGCGGGCATTGTAGCCACGCATGTCCTATCTTTGATTGGTGCCAATATTTAGTGCGTCTAAAACTCCTTCATGTCAACCTTCTATAGGAAACCATTGGTTCTTATAGAAGCGCTCTTTTCACGCGCCTCTAATGCGCGAAAACAACGCCCACGTGAACGAGGCCTTTAGGGCATTTTCCCATCTCAGAGTGGCGCCATCGCTAGTATAGAATATAGAAGGCCTGTTGTCTGCTGCCAATCCACATCAAAATCCGAACCAATGGTTTTAAGCGGAAAGGATGCGCATTTTGGTGCAGATTTTCTGCTACTCGTGCACCGTGGAAAGGAGATCGTTAACCTCCTTCCCACCCCATGATGTTCATGTATGTCAGGCATACGGCATGTAGATGGCGTGGGCTCAGAAGCTGAGCTCAAACGAGCTGCAGCGAGACTAGCTGTAACTGACAGCTGGGGTCCTATGGCAATGGCAAGGATCGCAGAGTACTCTGATTCCCACCATCAACCCCTTAGTTGTCGCCATCAATGTTCATTGCGGCATGGAAGTGGTAAGTAAGCTCTCTCTCTCTGATGTCATCCACTCTCCATCTTCCTATTGTGATGGGTTGCCATTGCAACTGGACAATTGATAGTGACCTCTGGGTCTACCATGGCTTTGGGATGGCAAAGATAGAAGATGATACACTGCAGTACAGAATTGCAGTGTATCATCTGAGCAAAAAAAATAAAAAACTTTTTTTTTACACTTTTCTTTTTGCAAAGAAACAAATGAATAAAAATCGGTATCGCCGCACCTTAAATGATCATACAAGACACTGAACACACTTTTTATCCTGAATGGCAAAGGGTGTGTGTGTGTATATGTGTGTATATATATATATATATATATATATATATATATATATAGCTGAGAACAGCTGAACTGCTTTTTTTTCTTCCCTTCATGTCGCCTTCCAAAAAAATGCAATAAGGATCCCTTCACACTTGCAGAATATTTCTGTAAGACGCAACTTAGGCCGCTTTTACTTGGCTTGAAAATTGCAAGACGTACAAATCTTGCATGACTATAAACTCCATTCTTTTGAATGGGGTCATATACATGAGTAATTTTATTTTCCCGTATCGCATTGTGGTGCGCGGAACAAATTGTTGCAGGTCTTCCCTCGGATCGCATCACCCGTTGTTCTCAATGGGCCTGGAAAACATATTGCACGGTGTGCGGTGTGTAATGCGAGTTTTCCCATTAAACACTATGGGAAACACTTGCTGTCCACTACTTAGGGGCATTATTACTTTCGGGGCCACTAGGGGGAGCACAATCAATAGCTGCAGCTCCTAATAATGGAGATAAACGCATACATTGTGGTAAGCCACGCCTCCTTCGCCATTGGCTGGTATTTTTTTGTGACAAAGGTGGCATCCCTAACTGTGACGTGTTGAAAGTGATATTGCTGCCAGCACTAATGTGGGCACTGGTCAGAGCCCCCGGGATACTGGCTGGCACTAAACCGGTCACTGCTTAGAACAGCTAAGACACTGTGGCTGGCACTAATGTGGACATCGCCGTCACACAGGATAGAACGTTCCGTGATTTGTTTGCCGCATCGCGGTGCCATACGGGAAAGCATCGCTCATGTGTATGACCCCATTCAAAAGAATGGGGTTCATATTTATGCGTTGTGCAACACAGAAATCTTGCGCGATTTCACCGCCAGTATGAAGCCGGTTTTATGCATCAGAGGCTGCGCTTTTGCGACTGCGGTTCTTACTGTACTTTTTGCGCACGCAAAAAACCCCGCAGCCACGGGTCCCATACATTGAAATGGCCAATCAGTCTTATGAATTTCACATATTCTATTTACCTGCCCAGGAACAAAGGACAAGCTGCATTATTTTTTTCAACTGAACTGCGCACGCAAAATCATGCGCAAGTGAACGACCCCACTAAATCAATCGATTCTATTCACTGCAAGAGCAAGTAAGCCCCTGTGAGTCCGGCCGTCAACAAGCCTTCTACGGCAATGGGGAAATTAAAGTTGTGGCTTTTGAAAAGTAGAGATGAAAAGTGTTAAAGCGACCCGCCGGTCCTGGAGAAACAAAGATGGCCGAACCGCTGCCCTGACCACCTATTACTACGCACCATTAGTCTGGGATGCTACACCTACTTTGATTGACCAGGTGAGCAGCGCTGAGCAGTCATATCTCAGACTACCGCCACATAGTAATACGCAGCGCACATCTGGTAGTCAGGGAAGCGGTTCGGCCATCTTTGTTTTGTAAAGGATCGGAGGGTCGCTTTAAAGGAAACATTAGCCCAGCAGTCAGGGTCCATCTTGCGCCCCCTTTTTCCTCAAAGTTTTTAACTGTCTTTAGAGAGAGAGAATGTAAACAAAGTTGAAAATGGCGCGGTCCCCGTGATAATGCGGGAAGGGGATAAGGGTAACGTGGCAGAGCCTGGAATCCAAGATGGTAGACAGGTACATCTGTGGCCCCCTAAGATACCAGGGCCCAACGGTGACCACCACCTACAGCTACACCCGGCTGACTGTAACTGGTACTGATGGGGGGGGGGGGGCTACGACTTGGGGGTACTGTGGGTGGGGTTATTACCCAGCCGGTAATTAAGCCGTCAGGCCGGTGTTGGTACACGTTTTTTACTGGCTGAGAGTATCTCAGTCCGGGCAGCAGCCCCGCAGCATCCAGCATGTCAGTCACGCTCTCCCGCCGGCCAACACTGCTGTAATCAGACGAAGATTCAGGAAGGGGGAGAAGTCAGCGGTCACAGCTTCTGCATTAGTGCCAGCCGCAGTGTCCTAGGTGCTCTAACCAGTGCCCACATTAGTGCCAGCCGCAGTGTCCTAGGTGCTCTAACCAGTGCCCACATTAGTGCCAGTCGCAGTTTCTTAGCTCCTCTAACCACTGCCCACATTAGTGCCACCCGCAGTTTCCCAGGTGCTCGAACCAGTGTCAGAATTAGTGCCAGCCACAGTTTCTTAGGTTCTCTAACCAGTGCCCACATTAGTGGCAGTGTTAGCATCAACACATCACAAAAAAATCAATGTAAAAAGGGGTGTGGTTACAACTAGTAACTGTGCTCCCCTAAGTGGCCCCAATAGTGCCACCAATGGTACTACTGTCCCCAGTAGTGGCACCAATAGTAATAGTATCCCCAATTGCAGCCTCAATAGTAATAGTGTCACCAATAGTAATCATGTCCCCAGTAGTGGTCCCAATGGTAATAGTGTCCCCAATAGGCACCCCAACAGTAATCGTGTCCCCAGTAGTGCTGCTACTGAGGGCACTATTACTACTGTGCCCGCTACGGGGAGCACTATTACTATTAAGGCCACTACTGTGGACACTATAACTATTGGGGCCGCTACTGGGGACACTATTACTATGGGGACCACTACAGGGGACACTATTACTATTAGGTCCGTTACTGTGGACGCTATTACTATTGGGGCCACTACTGTGGACACTTTTACTATTGGGACCGCTACTGTGGACACTATTACTATGGGGACCGCTACTGTGGACACTATTACTATTGGGACCGCTACTCGGAGCACTATTACTATTGGGACCACTACTGGGAGCACTATTACTATTGGGACCACTACTGGGAGCACTATTACTATTGGGACCGCTACTCAGAGCACTATTACTATTGGGACCACTACTGGGAGCACTATTACTATTGGGACCGCTACTGTGGACACTATTACTATTGGGACCGCTACTCGGAGCACTATTACTATTGGGGCCGCTACTGTGGACACTATTACTATTGGGACCACTACTGGGAGCACTATTACTATTGGGACCACTACTGGGAGCACTATTACTATTGGGACCACTACTGGGAGCACTATTACTATGGGGACCGCTACTGTGGACACTATTACTATGGGGACCGCTACTGTGGACACTATTACTATTGGGACCACTACTGGGAGCACTATTACTATTGGGACCACTACTGGGGACACTATTACTATTGGGACCGCTACTGTGGACACTATTACTATTGGGACCGCTACTCGGAGCACTATTACTATTGGGACCACTACTGGGAGCACTATTACTATTGGGACCGCTACTCAGAGCACTATTACTATTGGGACCACTACTGGGAGCACTATTACTATTGGGACCGCTACTGTGGACACTATTACTATTGGGACCGCTACTCGGAGCACTATTACTATTGGGACTGCTACTGTGGACACTATTACTATTGGGGCCGCTACTGTGGACACTATTACTATTGGGACCGCTACTGTGGGCACTATTACTATTGGGGCCGCTACTGGGGACACTATTACTATTGGGACCACTACTGGGAGCACTATTACTATTGGGACCACTACTGGGAGCACTATTACTATTGGGACCACTACTGGGGACACTATTACTATGGGGACCGCTACTGTGGACACTATTACTATGGGGACCGCTACTGTGGACACTATTACTATTGGGACCGCTACTGTGGACACTATTACTATTGGGACCGCTACTCGGAGCACTATTACTATTGGGACCACTACTGGGAGCACTATTACTATTGGGACCACTACTGGGAGCACTATTACTATTAGGACCGCTACTCAGAGCACTATTACTATTGGGACCACTACTGGGAGCATTATTACTATTGGGACCGCTACTGTGGACACTATTACTATTGGGACCGCTACTCAGAGCACTATTACTATTGGGACCACTACTGGGAGCACTATTACTATTGGGACCGCTACTGTGGACACTATTACTATTGGGACCGCTACTCGGAGCACTATTACTATTGGGGCCGCTACTGTGGACACTATTACTATTGGGGCCGCTACTGTGGACACTATTACTATTGGGACCGCTACTGTGGACACTATTACTATTGGGACCGCTACTGTGGGCACTATTACTATTGGGGCCGCTACTGGGGACACTATTACTATTGGGGCCGCTACTGTGGACACTATTACTATTGGGACTGCTACCCGGAGCACTATTACTATTGGGGCCGCTACTGTGGTCATTATTATTTTTGAGGCTATTACTGGGGACACTATTACTATGGGGATAGATATTGTGAACACTATTTCTATTGGGCCAGCGACAGGGGACACTATTACTATTGGGACCGCTGCTTGGAGCACTATTACTATTGGGACCGCTACTTGGAGCACTATTACTATTGGGACCGCTACTTGGAGCACTATTACTATTGGGGCCGCTACTGGGGACACAATTACTATTGGGGCTGTTACTGGGGACACTATTACTATGGGCACCACTACTGGGAGCACTATTAATATTGGGGCCTTTACTGTGCACATTATTACTATTGGGGATCGACTACTGGGGGCATTATTATTTTTGGGGCTGTTATTGGGGACACTATTACTATGGGGACCACTACTGGGAGCACTATTACTATTGGAGCCGCTACTGTGGACGCTATTACTATTGGGACCGCTACTGGGGACACTAATACTATATTGGCCACTACTTGGGGCATTATTACTAGAGATGAGCGAACGCGTTCGTCCGAGCTTGATATTCGTGCGAATATTAGGGTGTTCGGGATGTTCGTTATTCGTAACGAACACCATGCGGTGTTCTGGTTACTTTCACTT
This sequence comes from Eleutherodactylus coqui, assembly GCF_035609145.1. Lineage (NCBI taxonomy): Eukaryota > Metazoa > Chordata > Amphibia > Anura > Eleutherodactylidae > Eleutherodactylus > Eleutherodactylus coqui. The sequence continues at coordinate 16,846,808 of NC_089849.1, read as the reverse complement.
CCTTCCCTGAGACGTTAGCGCGCTTTTCTGGCCAATTGAAAGACAGGGAAGGCATTACAACTTCCCCCTGTGACGTTCAAGCCCTATACCACCCCCCTGCTGTGAGTGGCTGGCGAGATCAGGTGTCACCCGAACATAAAAGTCGGCCCCTCCCGCGGTTCGCCTCAGATGCCTTGTGAGTTAGATGAGGGACAGTGCTGTTTGTACCGGAGCTGCTGTAGGGAAAGAATTGGTAGTTAGTGTAGGCTTCAAGACCCCCCAAAGGTCCTTATTAGGGCCACTGATAGCTGTGTGTTGGCTGCTGTTAGCAGTGGCAAATTTTTTTTTCTCAAAATCGCCTCTGCAGACCGTTGCACCTGGCATTAGGGACAGAAGTGCTGCATAGGCAGGGAGAGTGTTAGGAGTGAGTGTAGCCTTCAAGAACCTCAACGGTCCTTTCTAGGGCCATATTTATCCGTGTGCAGTACTGTCCAGGCTGCTGTTAGCTGTGCTGCATTTTTTTTTGCTTCTCAAAATCGCCTCTGCAGAGCATTCCACCCTCCATTGATACTGCAGGGAAAGAATTGTATAGGCAGGGCCACAACACAGTTATTATTCATAGAATATACGCAGTGCTGCCTTTTGGTGGAAAAAAACTGAAAACAAATCTATTTGTCCAGCCTCTGTCCGTCCTTACGGGCGGTGGACACGTGTGAGCTGCTTGAACAACATTGCTAAATCAGACGCACCCAGCTACGCTTTACTGCTGGCTTCGCCATTTGCTTTCCTTAATTGGGAAAAAAATACCTGCTCTCCAAGAGTTATAATAACTCTGCTACCCTCACGTTCTGTGACACATAAGCAGGGACACAGCACAGTTATTAAACTTCTCATGTTCATTGAATATACGCAGTGCTGCCTTTTGGTGGAAAAAAACTGAAAACAAATCTATTTGTCCTGCCTCTGTCCGTCCTAAGGGCGGTGGAGACGTGTGAGCTGCGTGAACAACATTGCTAAATCAGACGCACCCAGCTACGCTTTACTGCTGGCTTCGCCATTTGCTTTCCTTAATTGGGAAAAAAATACCTGCTCTCCAAGAGTTATAATAACTCTGCTACCCTCACGTTCTGTGACACATTAGCAGGGACACAGCACAGTTATTAAACTTAGATTATTCATTCACTAGAGGCAGTGGGGCCTTTCGTTTTCCAAAAAGGGAAAAAATTATATTTGGCCTGCAGTCTTGCGCCAATTTATTTCCTGCCTGTGAAATCAAATCACTGGTAATACAGCATGCTGAGGGGTAGGGGTAGGCCTAGAGGACGTGGACGCGGCCGAGGACGCGGAGGGCCAAGTCAGGGTGTGGGCACAGGCCGAGCTCCTGATCCCGGTGTGTCGCAGCCGACTGCTGCGCGATTAGGAGAGAGGCACGTTTCTGGCGTCCCCACATTCATCGCCCAATTAATGGGTCCACGCGGGAGACGGTTATTAGAAAATGAGCAGTGTGAGCAGGTCCTGTCCTGGATGGCAGAAAGTGCTTCGAGCAACCTATCGTCAACACGCAGTTCTGCGCCGTCCACTGCTGCAAATCCGAATCCTCTGTCTGCTGCTCCTCCTTCCTCCCAGCCTCCTCACTCCACTACAATGACACCTGCTCAGGAGCGGGAACACTCCCAGGAACTGTTCTCGGGCCCCTGCTTAGATTGGGCAGCAGCGGTTCCTCTCCCACCAGAGGAGTTTATCGTCACTGATGCCCAACCATTCGAAAGTTCCCGGGGTCCGAGGGAAGAGGCTGGGGACTTCCGCCAACTGTCTCAACAACTTTCTGTGGGTGAGGAGGATGATGACGATCAGACACAGTTGTCTTGCAGTGAGGTAGTAGTAAGGGCAGTAAGTCCAAGGGAGCAGCGCACAGAGGATTCGGAGGAAGAGCAGCAGGACGATGAGGTGACTGACCCCACCTGGTGTGCAACGCTTACTCAGGAGGACAGGTCTTCAGAGGGGGAGTCAAGGGCATCAGCAGGGCAGGTTGCAAGAGGCAGTGCGGTGGCCAGGGGTAGAGGCAGGGCCAGACCGAATAATCCACCAAGTGTTTCCCAAAGCGCCCCCTCGCGCCATGCCACCCTGCAGAGGCCGAGGTGCTCTAAGGTCTGGCAGTTTTTCACAGAGACGCCTGACGACCGACGAACAGTGGTGTGCAACCTTTGTTGCGCAAAGCTCAGCCGGGGAGCCAACACCAACAGCCTCACCACCACCACCATGCGCAGACATATGATGGCCAAGCACCCCACAAGGTGGGACGAAGGCCGTTCACCGCCTCCGGTTTGCACCCCTGCCTCTCCCCCTGTGCCCCAACCTGCCACTGAGATGCAACCCCCCTCTCAGGACACAGGCACTACCGCCTCATGGCCTGCACCCACACCCTCATCTCCGCTGTCCTCGGCCCCATCCAGCAGTGTAGTTCAGCGCACCGTTCAGCCGTCGCTTGCGCAAGTGTTCGAGCGCAAGCGCAAGTACGCCGCCACGCACCCGCACGCTCAAACGTTAACCGTCCGCATAGCAAAATTCATCAGCCTTGAGATGCTGCCGTATAGGGTTGTGGAAACTGAGTCCTTCAAAAGTATCATGGAGGCGGCGACCCCGCGCTACTCAGTTCCCAGTCGCCACTACTTTTCCCGATGTGCCGTCCCAGCCCTGCACGACCACGTCTCCCGCAACATTGTGCGCGCCCTCACCAACGCGGTTACTGCCACGGTCCACTTAACTACGGACACGTGGACAAGCACAGGCGGGCAGGGCCACTACATCTCCCTGACGGCACATTGGGTGAATTTAGTGGAGGCTGGGACAGAGTCAGAGCCTGGGACCGCTCACGTCCTACCCACCCCCAGAATTGCGGGCCCCAGCTCGGTGCTGGTATCTGCGGAGGTGTATGCTTCCTCCACTAAAGCACCCTCCTCCTCCTCCTCTGTCTCGCAATCAAGATGTGTTAGCAGCAGCATGTCGCCAGCAGTCGGTGTCGCGCGGTGTGGCAGCACAGCGGTGGGCAAGCGTCAGCAGGCCGTGCTGAAACTACTCAGCTTAGGCGATAAGAGGCACACGGCCCACGAACTGCTGCAGGGTCTGACAGAGCAGACCGACCGCTGGCTTGCGCCGCTGAGCCTCCAACCGGGCATGGTCGTGTGTGACAACGGGCGTAACCTGGTGGCGGCTCTGCAGCTTGGCAGCCTCACGCACGTGCCATGCCTGGCCCACGTCTTTAATTTGGTGGTTCAGCGGTTTCTGAAAAGCTACCCACGCTTGTCAGACCTGCTCGTAAAGGCGCGCCGGCTCTGCACACATTTCCGCAAGTCCCACACGGACGCTGCCACCCTGCGCACCCTGCAACATCACTTTAAGCTGCCAGTGCACCGACTGCTGTGCGACGTGCCCACACGGTGGAACTCTACGCTCCACATGTTGGCCAGGCTCTATGAACAACGGAGAGCTATAGTCGAATACCAACTCCAACATGGGCGGCGCAGTGGGAGTCAGCCTCCTCAATTCCTTTCAGAAGAGTGGGCCTGGTTGGCAGACATCTGCCATGTCCTTGGTAATTTTGAGGAGTCTACCCAGGTGGTGAGCGGCGATGCTACAATCATTAGCGTCACCATTCCTCTGCTATGCATCTTGAGAAATTCCCTGCAAACCATAAAGGCAGCTGCTTTGCGCTCGGAAACGGGGGCGGGGGAAGACAGTATGCCGCTGGATAGTCAGGGCACCCTCCTGTCTATTTCTCAGCGCGTACAGGAGGAGGAGGAGGAGCATGAGGAGGATGAGGAGGAGGGGGAAGAGACAGCTTGGGCCGCTGCTGACGGTACACCGGCTGATTGCCTGTCATCCTTTCAGCGTGTATGGCCTGAGGAGGAGGAGGAGGAGGAGGATCCTGATAGTGATCTTCCTAGTGAAGACAGCCATGTGTTGCGTACAGGTACCCTGGCACACATGGCTGACTTCATGTTAGGATGCCTTTCTCGTGACCCTCGCGTTGCACGCATTCTGGCCACTACGGATTACTGGGTGTACACACTGCTCGATCCACGGTATAAGGAGAACCTGCCCACTCTGATTCCCGAAGAGGAAAGGGGTTCGAGAGTGTTGCTATACCACAGGACCCTTGCGGACAAGCTGATGGTAAAATTCCCAGCCGACAGCGCTAGTGGCAGAAGGCGCAGTACCGAGGGCAAGGTAGCAGGGGAGGTGCGTAGATCGAGCAGCATGTACATCCCAGGCAGTGCAACAGTCTTTAAGGGCCTGGCCAGCTTTATGGCTCCCCACCAAGACTGTGTCACCGCTCCCCAGTCACGGCTGAGTCGGCGGGAGCACTGTAAAAGGATGGTGAGGGAGTACGTAGCGGATCGCACGACCATCCTTGGTGACGCCTCTGCCCCCTACAACTACTGGGTGTCGAAGCTGGACATGTGGCCTGAACTAGCGCTGTATGCCCTGGAGGTGCTTGCTTGTCCTGCGGCTAGCGTGTTGTCGGAGAGGGTGTTTAGTGCGGCTGGGGGAATCATCACAGATAAGCGTAGCCGCTTGTCAACCGACAGTGCCGACAGGCTAACACTCATCAAGATGAACAAAGGCTGGATTTCCCCAGACTTCTGTTCTCCACCAGCGGACAGCAGCGATACGTAAGCAATACGTAGGCTGCACCCGCGGATGGAAGCTACGTTCTCTCTCACCATCCAAAACGGGGACATTTCTGCTTCATCAATCTGTGTCTAATATTCCTCCTCCTCCTCCTCCTGCTCCTCCTCCTGAAACCTCACGTAATCACGCTGAACGGGCAATTTTTCTTAGGGCCACAAGGCTCAGTCATATAATTTTTCAGAACAATTTTTATAAGTTTCAATGCGCTTAAAAGCGTTGGAACTTTAACTTGAACCAATTTTTCGTTACACTGGGCTGCCTCCAGGCCTAGTTACCACTTAAGCCACATTAACCAAACCGATTAATGGGTTTCACCTGCCCTCTTGGCTGGCCATGGCCAATTTTTGGGATGTACATTAGTACTGTTGATACAGCAATTTTTGTGGGCCCTCGCCTACAGTGTAATCAAATTAATTTTTAGGCCACCTGCATTACAGCTGACGTTACATCCGCTGTGTTGGGCAATGCAATGGGATATTTCTATGTACCGCCGGTGGCTTCCTGGCACCCACACAGGCAGTGGGTCCACAGGGAGTTTAACCTACATGTGTCCACTTGTAAAGAACCCCAGTCTGACTGGGGCATGCAGTGTGGGCCGAAGCCCACCTGCATTAAGCACGACATTACTACCTCAGCTGTGTTGGGCAATGCAATGGGATATTTTTATGTACCGCCGGTGGGTTCCAGGGAGCCACCCATGCTGTAGGTGCACACTGAGTTTTTAATACATCTGTACACTTCTAAAGAACCCGTCTGACTGGGGCATGCAGTGTGGGCCGAAGCCCACCTGTATTACGCACGACATTACTACCTCAGCTGTGTTGGGCAATGCAATGGGATATTTCTATGTACCGCCGGTGGCTTCCTGGCACCCACCCAGGCAGTGGGTCCACAGGGAGTTTAACCTACATGTGTCCACTTGTAAAGAACCCCAGTCTGACTGGGGCATGCAGTGTGGGCCGAAACCCACCTGCATTAACCCTTTCCAGTCCACTGTGTGACCTGTGAAGACATTAGGGTTTAAGGCTGTACAGCTCCGTTGTTGGTAGACGTCCGTCGGGGTTCTCTTACTGTATATTGCCAGCCTCTCTGCTGTCGGAGCCTATCCTACGTGTCAGCTCATGCAGTACTGGCTTTAGCCAGCATATAGCGCCGTTGTATAACAGCAGAAAAAGAGTAAGCCCCCTAGGAAAACCATATACAAATTGGATTGGAAAGGGTTAAGCACAACATTACTACCTCAGCTGTGTTGGGCAATGCAATGGGATATTTCTATGTACTGCCGGTGGCTTCCTGGCACCCACCCATGCTGTAGGTGCACACGGAGTTTTTACTACATCTGTACACTTATAAAGAACCCCAGTCAGACTGGGGCATGCAGTGTGGGCCGAAGCCCACCTGCATTAAGCACGACATTACTACCTCAGCTGTGTTGGGCAATGCAATGGGATATTTCTGTGTACCGCCGGTGGGTTCCAGGGAGCCACCCATGCTGTGGGTCGACAGGGACTTCACAATAGGGAGTTGTACCTGCCTGTGTCTATGAATTAAAAAGCCCGGTCTGACTGGGGCATGCAGACACCTTGACAGAATGAATAGTGTGTGGCACATAGGTTCCCCATTGCTATGCCCACGTGTGCAGCTCCTGATGGCGGTGGCACAGGATTCTATTTCTCATTGCTTCTGTACAGCATTGTGGGCTATCGCTCCGCCACTTTTAAAGAGGGTCGCTGCCTAGCCGTGCCAACCTCTGCAGTGTGTGCCTGCGGTCCCTCGTCATGGCAGACGCAATTCTAAATAGACATGAGCGTGGTGTGGCATGAGGGCAGCTGAAGGCTGCCCAGGGACACTTTGGTGTGCGCTGTGGGGGGGGAGGGGGGGGCGGTTGGGCAGCATGTAACCCAGGAGAAGTGGCAGCGGAGTGTCATCCAGGCAGTGATTGTGCTTTGTTGGAGGTAGTGTGGTGCTTAGCTAAGGTATGCCATGCTAATGAGGGCTTTTCAGAAGTAAAAGTTGTTGGGAGGGGGGGGGCCACTCTTGCCGGTATTGTGGCTTAATAGTGGGACCTGTGAACTTGAGATGCAGCCCAACACGTAGCCCCTCGCCTGCCCTATCCGTTTCTGTGTCATTCCCATCACTTTCTTGAATTGCCCAGATTTTCACACATGAAAACCTTAGCGAGCATCGGCGAAATACAAAAATGTTCTGGTCGCCCATTGACTTCAATGGGGTTCGGTGTTCGAAACGAACCCTCGAGCATCACGGGAAGTTCGTTCCGAATAACGAACACCCGAACATTTTGGTGTTCGCTCATCTCTAATTATTACTATTTGGGCTGCTACTGGGGACACTATTACTATTGGGACCGCTACTCGGAGCACTATTACTATTGGGACCGCTACTGGGAGCATTATTACTATTGGGGCCGTTACTGTGGACACTATTACTATTGGGACCGCTACTTGGAGCACTATTACTATTGGGACCGCTACTGGGAGCACTATTACTATTGGAGCCGCTACTGTGGACACTATTACTATTGGGGCCGCTACTGTGGACACTATTACTATTGGGACCACTACTGGGAGCACTGTTACTATTGGGACCGCTACTCGGAGCACTTTTACTATTGGGGCCGCTACTGGGGACACTATTACTATTGGGACCACTACTGGGAGCACTGTTACTATTGGGACCGCTACTCGGAGCACTTTTACTATTGGGGCCGCTACTGTGGACACTATTACTATGGGGACCACTACTGGGAGCACTGTTACTATTGGGACCGCTACTCGGAGCACTTTTACTATTGGGGCCGTTACTGTGGACACTATTACTATTGGGGCCGCTACTGTGGACACTATTACTATTGGGGCAGCTACTGTGGACACTATTACTATTGGGGCCGCTACTGGGGACACTATTACTATTGGGGCCGCTACTGTGGACACTATTACTATTGGGGCCGCTACTGGGGACACTATTACTATTGGGGCCGCTACTGGGGACACTATTACTATTGGGACTGCTACCCGGAGCCTATTACTATTGGGGCCGCTACTGTGGTCATTATTATTTTTGAGGCTATTACTGGGGACACTATTACTATGGGGATAGATATTGTGAACACTATTTCTATTGGGCCAGCGACAGGGGACACTATTACTATTGGGGCCGTTACTGTGGACACTATTACTATTGGGGCTGCTACTGGGGACACAATTACTATTGGCGCTGTTACTGGGGACACTATTACTATGGGCACCACTACTGGGAGCACTATTAATATTGGGGCCTTTACTGTGGACACTATTACTATTGGGGGTCGGCTACTGGGGGCATTATTATTTTTTGGGCTGTTATTGGGGACACTATTACTATGGGGACCACTACTGGGAGCACTATTACTATTGGAGCCGCTACTGTGGTTGCTATTACTATTGGGACCGCTACTGGGGACACTAATACTATATTGGCCACTACTTGGGGCATTATTACTATTTGGGCTGCTACTGGGGACACTATTACTATTGGGACCGCTACTCGGAGCACTATTACTATTGGGACCGCTACTGGGAGCATTATTACTATTGGGGCCGTTACTGTGGACACTATTACTATTGGGACCGCTACTGGGAGCACTATTACTATTGGAGCCGCTACTGTGGACACTATTACTATTGGGGCCGCTACTGTGGACACTATTACTATGGGGACCACTACTGGGAGCACTATTACTATTGGGGCCGCTACTGTGGACACTATTACTATTGGGACCACTACTGGGAGCACTGTTACTATTGGGACCGCTACTCGGAGCACTTTTACTATTGGGGCCGCTACTGTGGACACTATTACTATTGGGACCACTACTGGGAGCACTGTTACTATTGGGACCGCTACTCGGAGCACTTTTACTATTGGGGCCGCTACTGTGGACACTATTACTATGGGGACCACTACTGGGAGCACTATTACTATTGGGGCCGCTACTGTGGACACTATTACTATTGGGACCACTACTGGGAGCACTGTTACTATTGGGACCGCTACTCGGAGCACTTTTACTATTGGGGCCGCTACTGTGGACACTATTACTATGGGGACCACTACTGGGAGCACTATTACTATTGGGGCCGCTACTGTGGACACTATTACTATTGGGACCACTACTGGGAGCACTGTTACTATTGGGACCGCTACTCGGAGCACTTTTACTATTGGGGCCGCTACTGTGGACACTATTACTATGGGGACCACTACTGGGAGCACTGTTACTATTGGGGCCGTTACTGTGGACACTATTACTATTGGGGCCGCTACTGTGGACACTATTACTATTGGGGCCGCTACTGTGGACACTATTACTATTGGGGCCGCTACTGTGGACACTATTACTATTGGGGCCGCTACTGTGGACACTATTACTATTGGGGCCGCTACTGTGGACACTATTACTATTGGGGCCGCTACTGGGGACACTATTACTATTGGGGCCGCTACTGGGGACACTATTACTATTGGGGCCGCTACTGGGGACACTATTACTATTGGGACTGCTACCCGGAGCCTATTACTATTGGGGCCGCTACTGTGGTCATTATTATTTTTGAGGCTATTACTGGGGACACTATTACTATGGGGATAGATATTGTGAACACTATTTCTATTGGGCCAGCGACAGGGGACACTATTACTATTGGGACCGCTACTTGGAGCACTATTACTATTGGGACCGCTACTGGGAGCACTATTACTATTGGGGACGTTACTGTGGACACTATTACTATTGGGGCCGCTACTGTGGACACTATTACTATTGGGGCCGCTACTGTGGACACTATTACTATTGGGGCCGCTACTGTGGACACTATTACTATTGGGGCCGCTACTGGGGACACTATTACTATTGGGGCCGCTACTGTGGACACTATTACTATTGGGGCCGCTACTGGGGACACTATTACTATTGGGGCCGCTACTGGGGACACTATTACTATTGGGACTGCTACCCGGAGCCTATTACTATTGGGGCCGCTACTGTGGTCATTATTATTTTTGAGGCTATTACTGGGGACACTATTACTATGGGGATAGATATTGTGAACACTATTTCTATTGGGCCAGCGACAGGGGACACTATTACTATTGGGACCGCTACTTGGAGCACTATTACTATTGGGACCGCTACTGGGAGCACTATTACTATTGGGGACGTTACTGTGGACACTATTACTATTGGGGCTGCTACTGGGGACACTATTACTATTGGGGGTCGGCTACTGGGGGCATTATTATTTTTGGGGCTGTTACTGTGGACACTATTACTATTGGGACCGCTACTGTGGACACTATTACTATGGGCACCACTACTGGGAGCACTATTACTATTGGAGCCGCTACTGTGGACGCTATTACTATTGGGACCGCTACTGGGGACACTAATACTATATTGGCCACTACTTGGGGCATTATTACTATTTAGGCCGCTACTGGGGACACTATTACTATTGGGACCGCTACTCGGAGCACTATTACTATTGGGACCGCTACTGGGAGCACTATTACTATTGGGGCCGCTACTGTGGACACTATTACTATTGGGACCACTACTGGGAGCACTGTTACTATTGGGGCCGTTACTGTGGACACTATTACTATTGGGGCCGCTACTGTGGACACTATTACTATTGGGACCGCTACTGTGGGCACTATTACTATTGGGGCCGCTACTGTGGACACTATTACTATTGGGGCCACTACTGTGGACACTATTACTATTGGGGCCGCTACTGTGGACACTATTACTATTGGGGCCGCTACTGTGGACACTATTACTATTGGGACTGCTACCCGGAGCACTATTACTATTGGGGCCGCTACTGGGGACACTATTACTATTGGGGCCACTACTGTGGACACTATTACTATTGGGGCCACTACTGTGGACACTATTACTATTGGGGCCGCTACTGTGGACACTATTACTATTGGGGCCGCTACTGTGGACACTATTACTATTGGGACTGCTACCCGGAGCACTATTACTATTGGGGCCACTACTGGGGACACTATTACTATTGGGGCCGCTACTGGGAGCACTATTACTATTGGAGCCGCTACTGGGAGCACTATTACTATTGGAGCCGCTACTGGGAGCACTATTACTATTGGGACCGCTACTGGGAGCACTATTACTATGGGGACCGCTACTGGGAGCACTATTACTATTGGGGCCGCTACTGGGGACACAATTACTATTGGGGCCGCTACTGGGAGCACTATTACTATTGGGGCCGCTACTGTGGACACTATTACTATTGGGGCCGCTACTGGGAGCACTATTACTATTGGGGCCGCTACTGGGAGCACTATTACTATTGGGGCCGCTACTGTGGGCACTATTACTATTGGGGCCGCTACTGGGGACACTATTACTATTGGGGCTGCTACTGGGAGCACTATTACTATTGGAGCCGCTACTGTGGACGCTATTACTATTGGGACCACTACTGGGGACACTAATACTATATTGGCCACTACTTGGGGCATTATTACTATTTGGGCTGCTACTGGGGACACTATTACTATTGGGGCCGTTACTGTGGATACTATTATATTGGGGGCTGGCTACTGGGGGCATTATTATTTTTGGGGCTGTTACTGGGGACATTATTACTATGGGGACCACTACTGGGAGCACTATTACTATTGAAATCGCTACTGAGTGTACTGTTACTATTGGAGACAATATTGGGGGCGTTATTACTATTGCAGCACTATTCCTATTATGGCCACTATTGGGGGCATTATTATGATTGGGGCGTCTACTGGGGGCAGTATTATTATAGGTGGCTCTATTGGGGCCACTGAGAGAAGCACGATCGCTAGTGGCTGCCATTAGAATAACGAAGGTAAAAACATATCTTGTGGTAAGCCACACCCCCTTTGCCATTGGCTAGTATACTTTTGTATACTAGACAAAAGTGGGAACACTGTTGCTGGCGCTAATGCTGGCACTGGTTAGAACACCTGGGACATTGCGGCTGGCACTAATGTGGGCACCGGTTAGAGCTGATAGGACACTGCGGCTGCAACTAATGTGGACACTGGTTAGAGCACATAGAACACTAAGGCTGGCACTAATGTGGGCACATTTAGGACGCTGAGGCTGGCACTAATGTGGGCATTGGTAGGAGCACATAGGACACTGTGGCTGCAACTAATGTGGGCACTGGTTAGAGCACCTAGGACACTGTGGCTGGTACTAATGTGAGCATTAGTTAGAGCACATAGGACACTTAAGCTGGCACTAATGTAGGCACTGGTTAGAGTACATAGGACACTGAAGCTGGCACTAATATAGGCACTGGTCAAAGCAGATAGGACACTGAAGCGAGCACTAATGTGGGCACTGGTTAGAGCAAATAGGACACTGTGGCTGGCACTAATGTGGGCACTAGTTACAACACCTGGGACATTGCGGCTAGCACTAATGTGGGCACCGGTTAGAGCTGATAGGACACTGTTGTTGCAACTAATGTGGGCACTGGTTAGAGCACATAGGACACTGAGGCTGGTACTAATGTGGGCACATTTAGAATGCTGAGGCTGGCACTAATGTGGGCATTGGTAGGAGCACATAGGACACTGTGGCTGCAACTAATGTGGGCACTGGTTAGAGCACCTAGGACACTGTGGCTGGTACTAATGTGAGCATTGGTTAGAGCACATAGGACACTGAAGCTGGCACTAATATAGGCACTGGTCAAAGCAGATAGGACACTGAAGCGAGCACTAATGTGGGCACTGGTTAGAGCAGATAGGACACTGAAGCTGGCACTAATGTGGGCATTGGCTAGAGCAGATAGGACACTGAAGCGAGCACTAATGTGGGCACTGGTTAGAGCAGATAGGACACTGAAGCGAGCACTAATGTGGGCACTGGTTAGAGCAGATAGGACACTGAAGCTGGCACTAATGTGGGCACTAGTTAAAGCAGATAGGACACTGAAGCTGGCACTAATGTGGGCATAGGTAAAAGCAGATAGGACACTGAAGCTGGCACTAATGTGGGCACAGGTTAGAGCACATAGGACACTGAAGCTGGCACTAATGTGGGCATTGGCTAGAGCAGATAGGACACTGAAGCTGGCACTAATGTGGGCACTGGTTAGAGCAGATAGGACACTGAAGCTGGCACTAATGTGGGCATTGGCTAGAGCAGATAGGACACTGAAGGTGGCACTAATATGGGCACTGGTTAGAGCAGATAGGACACTGAAGCTGGCACTAATGTGGGCACTGGTTAGAGCACATAGGACACTGAAGCTGGCATTAATGTGGGCACTGGTTAGAGCACATAGGACACTGAGGCTGGCATTAATCTGGGCACTGGTTAGAGCAGATAGGACATTGAGGCTGGCACTAATGTGGGCACTGGTTAGAGCAGATAGGACATTGAGGCTGGCACTAATGTGGGCACTGGTTAGAGCAGATAGGACACTGAAGCTGGCACTAATGTGGGCACTGGTTAGAGCACATAGGACACTGAAGCTGGCATTAATGTGGGCACTGGTTAGAGCACATAGGACACTGAGGCTGGCATTAATCTGGGCACTGGTTAGAGCAGATAGGACATTGAGGCTGGCACTAATGTGGGCACTGGTTAGAGCAGATAGGACATTGAGGCTGGCACTAATGTGGGCACTGGGTAGAGCACCTGGGCTTGCACTGGTAGGGGCAGTGGGTATGGAATTCTATGGTGAATTGCTGACACTTCTAGGTAAGGGTGCCGCAGGTTGCTGTCATGGGGGTACTGTGCCCTTCCCTTCGAGGGGACTCATGGCAGCACTAGTAAGGTGGAGATGCGCTGTTCTTTTTAAACCCCGCCTCCTTTGTGGGCGGTGCTTGTGGGTCCCCGTCCTCCTCTCCTCGCTCATCCCCCGTGTTTCTCCTCTCTGCGTACAGCCTGGCCAACAGTTCCTATGCCTCCGGGTCTGCATACGAACGGTGTATCCTGCCAACAAAATGGCGCCTCCAGCGGCCAGCGACAGACGTGTGAGTCACGTGGGGAGACGTCCGGCACGTCAGGCTCTGGGCGGACGTTGGCTGCCCTGTGTCGCAGTTTCTCCGTGACAGTGTCCACCACAAGCACATCCGATAGATGAGCGGCGGAGAAGCTGCGGGTTCCCGGCATTATCCCCCGTCCCCTGTACCCGGTTACCGTAGTGTTACAGGCGGGAGGGACGAGCGTTTAGCAGAGCACGCAGTAACCGCCTACCCAGCGATGACGTCAGAGATGGGCGGTTAAGCTCTTTTTCAACGCCCCCGCGGATCCTCCTGCCGCCCAGCGTGTTGTTTGTAGCGACTCCACACCTTTTCTATGTGACCCCCTGATATAATAAGACTCAGCCCTGAGCTCCTGTAAGACTTTATTCAGCACACTCCTCCTTCCACCCAGATTCTTGGTTTTATGTGCTTTGTTGTATTATTATCATTTCTTAGCCGGTCCTATTAGAGTTACATTGAGCTTTCTGAACATTGTTACCATCTTCCTGCTTTTTTTTCTGTAAATTGCTACTTTTTGGGATGCCTTTATACTTTTAGCTTGACTTTTTTCACACCTATTCCTGAAGCTCTCTAGATATATATATATACTGTACAACCTTTTTTTATATTAACCACTTGTATTCTGTTGATGACTTTATTGATGCTTCCACTCTCCTTTTTGTTATAGCTACGGTCGTTATTGATTATTGATCATCGTTATAGTAGTTATTGATTTTTTTGGGGTGTTGTGAATGACTTTTAGCTGTTTTTATGACCTCCTCTGTCTGGCGCTGTAATGTTTGAGCCGACTCAGACTCCTCCAATGACTTCTAGCTGTTCCGGCTCTTCCACCAATGTCGATGGGGGCGTGGTTAATGAACGGGCCACTAATTTTACCCCCGCTGACATAGTTGATTTAAGCGAAATGGAATACACGCAGTTGCAGCAGCTCCTCTGTTTACACGTAGATTCCCAAAGTAACGAGGGGGATGCGGAGATGAGGACGACTGCCCCTTTCTTACCCTCCAGTAATGCTACTCAGTATCCATCTACCAGTTTGACAACTAGCGGCTCCGAGGGACAGAATATTTACCCGGTCGTATCCGCTAATAATAACCTAGTACCTGCAAACCAGACTTTAGGACACATTGACTTTCAGCAGTTGAGAGTGATGATGATTCGTGAATCCGGCTTACCTCCCCCTAGTGGTAATGTGGCTGAAAAACATCCCGATAACACTGCTGGTGATTCCTCAGGGGCTGGTCCAATGTGGGTGAGACCAGCTAGTGATGTCATTGGGCTTGATAAAGAAAATGAGAATTTAGGCTGCATATCTGAACCCAGAACAAAGTCTACAGTCCGCGTACGTTTAGAAGACAGATTTAACAGTCCGCCGACAGATGTACCCAGGTGTATGGAGATGTCGGAGGCCGGTGTAACTGCAAACAAGTGTGTATTTTTTTGTAGTTCATGGTCAATTGCAGTATATTTACAGATATCTTTTTGATTGGATCAAATTGGTTTCTATGGGTAATGCCCCCTATTGCCTTACAAGTCTCCACAAAGTTAGTTGTAAACTATTGATGGTGTATTTGTGGGGTAGACCATCAATAGTAGATCAGCGAGGGTCTGTTACCTAGGACCTGTCCCGTTCAATTATACGCCCGTCTGGTGTGCTTATGCACTGAGACGATTTCTGTAGGAAGCAGACAGCTCCATTTTCACTGCAGTGGCCAGGTTTGGTATTGCATGCACAGCTACCATTGAAGTGAATGGGGACTTTGTCTCCTATACCAAGCTTAGCCACTGCAGTAAGAATGGAGCAGTTTGCTTCCTGCAGATATCAGCTCAGTGCATAAGCATACCAGCTTGACGACCAGCTGATCAGTGGGGTCCTAGGCAGCAGACCCTCACGATTATATTATTGATGGCCTATTCTGCAGATAGGTCATCAATAGTAGATCATCCGGACAACCCTTTAAGCTTCAGCTATCAATATGCACATATTACTTACATGTATAATAACTCATATTGGGCCCCATTGGGCATCTTTACCCTGAGGAGCCGCTGTTCTGAAATTCACAGAGGTCCAAATGTAGCTTTAAAAATGTTGATGACCCTGGACCTCTACGAGAAGCTTAAAGAAAACCGGTTTCCTACGACAATGCTTCTTCTCCATCCGCATTAATGTCTGCAATTGAAATGTCTTCTGTCTACACAATGCCCCTATGACAACACCACTAGAGCACAGGGGTGGGGGCACTGTCATAGGAAAACCAAGTATATTCTGCGCTTCCTGATTTTCAGTAAGTCATATGCCTCAGGTCCTAGCAATGATCAGTGACTCCAGTTAAAGTGACCCTCCAGTTCTGGGAAAAATTTCTTTCCCGGGACCTCAGGGGCGGGTGGTATATTACCTGCAGTTGTTCTCTGTCGTCCATCCGATCTACTGGTTTCTGATCCCGTTTTTGACCATCCAAGATGGCCAATGCAATCTTCAAGACTACTTAATTCCCATAGTACATTTGTAGTGTTAGACTACCCGTGTACTATACCTGCTCCCTGATTGGTCAGTGCCGCTCACATGATCAGTGCAGGCTAATTAGAGAGCAGTACGCAGTGTGCATTAACTAGATAGTAAATTGTAGCTGCCATCTTGGACAGCTGAAAAACCGACAATTAGTTGAACATCAGAGAAGAAAGACTGCAGATAATACAGTATATCACCCGCAATCTCCAGAACGGGACTAAGATATTGATGTCCTGTCCGCAGGTCTTCAGCATCCAATTGGTGGGGATCTGCCATTCGGGACCCCTCTTATCAGCTGTTTGATTAGACCAGTGGCGCTCGGACGAGGGCCGCGGTCTCTTCTCAGGCCAGTAACTTCACATTGACATGCTATACCAGGTACCACCACTCCGAAATGTATGGTATTGTGCCCATTCTGCGCTGAAGAGGCCATGGCACTCACCCAAGTGTTGACGCTTGTTCAAACAGCTGATCGGCAGGGGTCCCAGGTAGCGGACCACCACCGATCAGATATTGATGACCTATCATAAAATAGTTCATTCGTTTTGGACAACCAGAAAACCCTTTTAACCCTTTCCAATCCACTGTCTGACGTCTTCCTACATTCTGATTGAAGTTTGTACAGCTCCAATGTCAGAAGATGTCCCAGAGGGTATTCTTAGCGTCTGTTGCCGTCCACTCCGCTGTCGGAGCCTCTCTGGCACACACAGCTTTAGCCAGCAGATGGCACTGTTGTATAACAGCAAAAAGAGAAAGCCTTTTAGGAAACCCTGAATCCAAAATTGGATGGGAAAGGGTTGAAGGTTTTGTATAGAATTTACTTTCGTCAGAGCTGATGCACTAACCAGTGTTTCTCCATCTTTATATCGCAGTTTGGTGACCATTATCCGCCACCCTTCACAGCTCCTAGGACCCCAACAACTCAGCAAGTGCACCCCCATAGTAAAAAGCAAAGTTGCCTCATCTTCACTTCAGTTGTTATATTCCAGCTTCAACCTACAAAACACGAACCCTGGAAATGCTGATCCCTCCCTGACACAGGTGACCCTCCGTCCCCCGCAGTAAAGCCCCTTTTACACCGGACAGCTGTTGGGCACTGAAGCGTCCGCCAGCCGTCCCAGCGATGATTGCTTCCGTACTTTTACACAGGAGTGATCAGTGCTCAGTCACTGGATGCGGAACCGGCCGGGGATGGTTCCAGCCCTTCTGCCTCCATTTGCAGTAAACAGGCAGTCGGTCATAGATGAGCTGCCTGTTCACACAGACAGATGCAGCGGTGGGCCAACAATGATTTTTAGGTCTGCATGAAAGATCTGATCCTTGATTTATCGCTAATCGTTCTTTCACTGCACAATCATCGTAACAAACCGCTTGATCTAACGAGCATCGTGCCGTGTAAAGGGGGCTTAAGTGCCGTGTGACTTGTAAGACGTGACCTGCTGACTTCATGCTCGTTTTAATTCCCAGGCTAATTGCTCTCTGAACTGTGGCGCATCCTGCCCCCTGCGGCAAAGACCGGACACGGCAAAGAACCCGGAGATCTCCCAGTCCCGAGGCTTTTCCCTATGTTATAAGCAGGACTTGGAATCAGGAAAGCAGAGTTTGGGACCCCGAAATAAACTGCCACCCGAGGACATCTTGGCTATAGTGGGAGGTGAGATGTCGGAGAGGCTCGGTGCCACTGCGGTACCCAGCGGGTCATCTACAACCAGTCAGAAAATCTTTTGCAAGTTTCTTGGTTGTCAGCTATTATTGTTTGAAGGGGTTGTTCAGGATTGGTCATCAGTAGTTGATCCCTGGGCAGCTGGCAGTGTGGACAACCTCGGTCTGGTTTGGTGCTGCAGGCTTGGCTCCCAAAAAAATGCTAGCAGGGCCGGATTCACAGGGAATACGCAGAGTTTCGGTCCGTGAAAACGCTGTGCGCACGCCCGTGAGAATGAGCCCTAAAAATAACTGAAGCAACAACTGCAAATTCAGCTGTTGGTCAAAACTTTAGAGATGTTCTTGTGCTGAGGCCAGCCTTCTAGTGATCCTTCCCCATTTTTAGCTTGTGGGTCTCAACTGAGCACCTCTCTAACGATCCACGGGAAGTATCCCAACTCCCAACCACCGCGCAATCTTCCCATGTATCAGCGCTGTTGGGTGGCCAAGTGATCTTCCGAAATGGCATCATTACTGTTAGGGAAACTTTGGTGGCAGCAGCATAGAAGAAGGGGGCTCTATGACAAACCTCAAAATAGACCCTCACTTTGGTGCTGAGTTTCTGCCACCCATAATTGGAGGACCTTGTGTTTGTTTCCCCCTGCATACCTTTTTGTATGCCCCTTCGGACAAGTCCCCTCCCCATTCACTTGCTAGCAATACGGTTCCTCTAGGGAGGAGCCCTAGTAGTAAAGGGGATGTAAGCAACCAGGGCTGGGCACAATCTTTCCAAGGGCCCCATAGCAGCCAACATGATCTGTCTCTATGATAATTCTCCCCTTGTTTGAGAATATATTAACCCCTTACTGTCAGCGTTTCATTCCTAAATAATCAGACACTTCATCACCGGATGCAGTAGAGTCAGCAGGCGGGCCGATAGAGCGCTATCTAGGCCATGGAAGAAAAGGCTGTTTTAAGCCTAATCTCTCTTTTCCTTCGGGTCTGCAAACCCAACCTGCTGCTGCTAAAGCTAGAGTCCTATCCCCACAGTATACATTTACAATGGCGGGGGATTAAAGCCCACGGTCAGGTGACATCCATGTCATTATTGGGTTAACCTCTATAACTTCAGCCCAAAGTAAAAGTTTCTGGTTTTGTCTAAAGTTACTCTTTCTGCTCAGATTTGTAATAATTTTACCAATGACGGGCACTTTTGCGACTCTGCATGTACTTTTCAGAGACGCCGTGTGTAAAGAAGAGAAGACGCAGCCGCGTCCGACAATCTGACACGGACATGGAGAGGAGAGTCCTGAGTGACATTAAGAATATTCCTCAGGGGACGCCCCGGCCACCTAGACCGGAACATACTGCGGAGCAGGGGGCCGACAACAAGCGGGCGAGTTTGTTCCAACGCAAGGAGAGACATAATCGTATGGAGAGAGACCGCAGGTACGCTGCACACAATATCGCTACTATATTGTAATATTTCTACCTTCAAACAGAAGGCTCATCACATAACAGCCAATCAGCAACAACGGCGTGGTTCAATGGCTTTTACGTGGGCCTGATGGCTGTGTGGGGATCGTTTGTGTAGTTTCATCTCCGTCGGCAGCACATGCGCTGCTCTCACAAGAGTCAAATAATCCTCTTCTTCTTTTCGCAGGCGCAGAATAAAACTTTGCTGCGATGAGTTGAACAATTTCGTCCCCTTTTGCACGATGGTGACAGATAAGGCGACCACGCTGCAGTGGACTTCTTCCTTCCTAAAATACATCCAGGAGAGGCACGGGGACGCGCTGAAAAAGGTCAGAGTTTTCTTTAATAAAAGTGACAAACGGAGGGCAACACGGGACAAGTGTCCGCAGCCGATCAAACAAGTAATTCACATCGCTGTATATTCAGTACTTGGGCTGTCCAAGTATTCCCATAGGCTAGTGAGACGTCCGATGGTCCTTGTGAAAACAAGTCCCTGCTATCCCGCTTGTGTCTGGTTGCACTGATGATAATGGGACCTGCAATGTGCAGAGTCTGCGGAAATCGGACAGCACACGGATGGGTCTCTGTGCGATGCCTGATTGCAAGTTGCGTCAAAGCTTCTTGGCTGCAGCTTGCATATGGCCGTGTGAGTCCAGTCTAAGGGCTTGTCTACATGAGCGTATATCGCCGGGTTTTCACGTCCGGACGATATACGTTCCCATCTAAGCAGTTCCTCCTTCCCTCCCCCTCACCGGCTCTCTGCCTCTCTCCTCCCCTGCGAGCGGTTTACAATGGGAGTGGGCGGGACAGGGGTGAAGCCAAGCTACCGCCCCCTCCCCGCCCATTGTCCATAGCCAGCAATGGGAGTGGGCGGGGCAAAGTGGAGATTAGCTCGCCTCGGTCCTACCCCCTCCCATTGCAAACACCGGACTGGAGGAGAGAGGCTGAGAGCCGGTGAGGGAAGGGGGGACTGCTCAGATGGAAGCATATACCGGACGGCTGTGAAAACCCAACCAATATACGCTCCTGTGAATAAGCCCTTAGGGTGCGTTCAAAGGGCGCTGCTTTGCTGCAAATTTTGGTGCAGATCTGCAGCACATTTCACCCTTTCAGTTGAATTCAAATTGAAGGGGTGAAATCTGCTGCAGATCTGCACCAAAATCCACAGCATTTCTGCTATATGTAATTGCATCCTTCCAGTTCCACCCTCACCTTTATGAATAACATCGAAGCACTTGCAATGCAGATACTTTTCCAAAGGCATCTGCCACTGTTCCCGTGCTGCTGCCGGTGATGTCCATTGTTGGAGATGCCGGTCACCAAGCTCTACCGCAATGTAGAAAAAGCAACAAGGACCAGAGAGCGCAACGAAGAGTTGTGTTGTTAAATGGGTGTAAAAAACTCATCTTCAAGGCTCTCAACTCCAGCAGAGCCATCCTTTCAAAAAGCTCCAAAGCAGATGCCTATTAGAGATGTTCACCCTTGGAGCTATTAAACCTGTTGCTGAAATTGCGTGATGCAACTTTAATTATTCCCAATGGATGAAAAAATTGCAATCAACCTTCTGCCAATCTCTAAATGTCCGAGACAATTGTGCTCATGATTTGGTTCAAGTGAAGGTCAAGTCTTCCTGGGACATAAACTTCACTTGCCACAAATAAAGTAGTGAAGATCACGTCCCCCTAGGGCATACCCCCTTAGGAAACATGTCAAACACAAGGCCCACGGGCCCAATTCAGCCTACCATATCATTTTATGTGTCCCACGTGGTGCAGGCGCAAAAGAGCCTCTTCTAGATCGGAGGGCCTTGAGCAGTGTCGGGAAGACCCCCTGGTGCACTGCGGACTTGTTTGTGGCCTGCTGCTGGGTATAGAGATCACGACTGCCATCTTGGTCCTACAACGTCAGGTGCATGCGGTCTGAGCACTTTGGCTGTTACTGCAGCCCCCGGAATCTTTGGTGTGCACTTCCCGTCTGCTTCTCCCGCTGAGCCCATCCTGCAGTGCAGCACTGCTGGCAGAGCTCAGACCATGAGGCGGCTTGTACATCCCGGCTGGTCCTCCCTACCATCCTGCAGAGAACAGCCTGTTCTAGCCTGCCAGTCCATACCCTACGGCACAGATCAGAGAGGATGTTGTGTTATACCGTTACTTTCCCACTGAGTGAGGGTTCTGCCCTAAGGGATAATTTCGGAACCTTTCACCAGGTTCTGCTGACTTCCATCATTTTCTTTTTCTCTGACTACCTGGTAGTTTAGAGTCAAGTTTCTGTGTTGGGGGACTTGTGACCCAATTTTTCTGGACTAGATACTTGCTCTGGTCTGTCTATTCACCCCCCTTTTAATATAGTCTACAATAGCAAATGGCCCTTTGAAGGCGACCATAATGCTGATGTGGCCCTCAGGGGAAGCGAGTTTGACATTCCTGCTCTAGGACATAAGTTTCATTTGACACAATTGTGTGTGTGTGTGTATATATATATATATATATATATATATATATATCCCCTGCCAATATCTCTTCACGTGAATTCTGCAAGATGTGTTGGATGCAAATCACAAGGAACACTGCTTTTTGCCTTGAATATTGTTGCAGAGGCCCTGGAATCGCTGCGCACCGCTGAATCTGGGCGCCGCATGGTGAATTATAGGAAGGCGGGTTTCAGCTCTTCTGTCAGGAACTATTTCCATGCGCCCAACAGCAGGCGTTGTTGCCGTGTCCACAATCCCAAAGACCCATTTTGTACAATCGGGGACACGACCGCAATGGTACTAAACAAGACTCATCAAACTGAACATAATGACCGCTGCCACCGAGCTAAACGGGGTTAGTACGAAAATACACACTGCAGACTTTATGATGAAAGTTATAAACGTCAGCGGTGGAGCGTTCGCATATTCCAGTTAGTTGCGCAGCTCGCTTTCAGTGGTTTCCAGACACCGGCGGTCACAATGTGTAGCCACTTTTTCCGTGAGATGTGCGACTTTTCAAACAAAGAGCTCTTTCTGATGGTTCCCACAATGACGCACTTAATACACTTCGGAGAACATCAGCGACGAGCGATCCAACGCAGAGGTTGATGGCAGTTTTTACAGTCTAGATTAGTTGCAAGTCAGTAGCGCAGTTCCATGAACTCCATGACATCGGTGCTACTCGTAGCAGCTATAATAGGCTGGAGGGTCTTCTCCAAGAAAGCAGGGGGACATAATCTTCACTTGATCCCAGGATTTGTGTTCCCATGGGAAATAATTGAGGTTGCTCCGTGATTTAAAGAAAAATAAATTCTTGCCATTTACCTCATCCTATAAGTAGATATCTGTGTACAGGGGATTATGTATCGGGCACCGGGCATACAGCTTCTATGCATGTAACACTTTAATCTGTTTAACAGGAGTTTGAAGCAGTTTTCTGTGCGAACACCGGAAGGAGAATGAAAGTTACCAAAACAGAAGGTGCAAGAACTGGTTCAGCCCAGGAGGTGGCAGCAGGGAGCAGCTTAGTCCATGATGTGAAGTAGTGTGGTTCAGGATGTATGGCTGGGGCTCCATACGGCGAGGACATCATTTGTAGCACCCACTTTGTCAGACAGAGGACATTTGAACCAATACGGATGTGTATGGGTTTGGCATCTGTTGTACATATTACAGATTATTTACCATAAAAAGCATAGAAAAGCCAAAACCGAAACCAGGAGATACCAGCCTGAGCTCCTGTCTTGGCGATGACCCCAAATGTGACCCGTTACGGTGCTCCTAGAGGTTGTCTCCCGCTCTCTTCACAGGCTGAGTGGTGTATATAACTACACGGCTGATATTTGCCCAAATTATTGCTCAACTGAGCGATTTAGGGCGGCTGTTGGCCCTTGTACACATGGCCGCAGAAGTCGCTCATTTAATTGTTGAGCGACTGCCTGTTACAGAAATGGTGGCGGGCTGGACCAATCCCGTCCCACTCTGCCTCCATCCACTTGAATGACAATCGCTCCTGTATAAAGCAGAGCAGCCATAGTCGTTGGATCGGCTGTTGGGCACTTATGCGTCCGTCATGTGTAAAGGCCCCTCCCGTATGGTAGTTACCTCTGTAAAAAGCAAAGTGACAATCTCTGTGGGCCGGGAATTCGCCCCAGTGCTTGTGGTTAGTCTGTATCCATTACCTGTGTAGGAGACTAACATAATTAACAATGTTATGCCACCAAACCAGTTATACCCTATCTACAGGTCAGGGGCTAACTTACCGTTTGGTGTGGGTCCAACTGCTGGGACTCCCATCTTGAAGTGAGGGTAGGGGCGGTTGCACATGCGAACCGTTGCTCCATTCTTTTCCGTGGGACTACCAGGGCTAGCCACATTCAAACTCTTGGCTATCTCCATTGAAGGGCATGGAGCCGCAGCGCACATGTGCCACCACCGCTGCACTCACTTCAGGACGTCCCAGAGCCATGTCAGAATCAATTGGTGTTCCAGTGGTTGGACACCAACCGATCAGCAACTTATCCCCTATCCTGTGGATAGGAAATAACTTGCTTTGGTGAGACAATCCCTTTAAGTAATGTCTTATTATAATATTAAAGGGGTTGTCCAGTTGTAAACTATTGATGGCCCATTCTCGCAATAGGTCATCTATAGAAGATCAGTGGGTTCTGTTGTTAGGGACTATCGCCGATCAGCTGTTCTTTGGGTCGATGTGCTTGTGCATAGAGCTGATTTCTGCAGGAAGCAGACAGCACTGCAATGGCCCAGCTTAGTATTGTAGGCCAAATTCTAATTGAAATGAATTGGAACTTGGTCTGCAATACCAAGCCTGGCCACTGCAGTGGGAATGGAGCTGTTAGGTTCTTGCAAAAATCAGCTCAGTGCTAGAATGCATTGGCCGACAAGCAGCAGATCAGCGGGGGACCTTGACAACAGACTCCTGACAATCTATTATTGGTGGCCTACCCTGAGGCTAGGCCATCAGTAGTTTATAACTGGAGTAAACCCCTTTAAGATTTTGCATGACTCAAGGTCTGACATCTCCAGGTTATTTTTTTGATCTTTGGAAGAAAAGTTTTATTTATCCTAAGTTATAGAAAGAGTTTTTGTTTTGTTATATAATATTTATTCAGTTTGTTAGGACAACATGCAAGTTTTCTGCGATTGCAAATCTCATGAAGGGGTGTCCAGTATTACCTTCTTGTGGGTGGTTTGACTTCAGTCCTTGATGAGCTGGGCTCAATAGACAGTGTACAAACCCAACCACCCACCAGACTAGCACACAATGGTGCTTATTCTTCAAAACGGTTCCTAAGGAAACGGGGAGATGTTCCTCATGGCTACTTAATTATTCCTGGACAGAACCTCCATACTTAGTTTGTCAGAAATGTAATGGTGGTTTACAAGGAGTTCTGACTGTGCTTCCCTTAGTTCATGGGATGTGCAACTGCCATGGATACCTTTTACACCTCTATCTATAGAAGCTCTACAATATAGAAATGTGATGCAGTTATAATCCTCAGTTAGTGGTCTCCAACCTGAGGTGAGCTGCCATGGGTACCATACATGCCCCTATCCATAGAAGCTGATCAGTATAGACGTGTAATGCTGTTATAATCCTCAGTTAGTGGTCTCCAACCTGAGATGAACTGCCATGGGTACCATACATGCCCCTATTCATAGAAGCTGATCAGTATATTAGTGTAATGCTGTTATAATCCTCTGGTGAAAGAGGTACTGCCATGGGTACATTTCATATCCCTATCTATAGAAGCTGATTAGTATAGAAGTTAAAGTTGTAATTCTCTGGGTTAGTGATATCCAAGCTGAGATGAAATAGGAACTGCCATGGGTACCATACACACCCCAGTAATAGGCAGTTCACTGTCCATAACATTGATCTAAAGCTGCAGATCTCAAATGATTGTTAAAAATGATAGTTAGAGTTGAACAAGTGTTATTGAGTAGCTGTATTAGTAGTAACAATAGTAGTAATATCTTCCTATGAACCATCCCTGTTGTTGTGATGGAGAATATCCAAAGTGTTGTTAATAAATAGCAAATGTGTTGACCAGTTCTTTTCCAGGTGGTGAAAGTGGCTTTATTCAGTCATTACATCAGATGAAGCAACAGGCTTTATTGTACATACAAGTCACCAAAATAAATACTAATCGTCTTCGGTTTGCTGATATTCACAAAGTAGTTTGCAGCCATTTATTTTGTCCAATGCGTGAGGGCAGGGCGCTAAAACAGGACATCATATGCACATGACTTAAAAAACGGACTCTTTATTTTTACAACACATCATACAGTACTTGGCTAGGTCTCGGAGATGGGTTGATTACAACATGTCTCAGTCACACCGCAGGTGGTGGAGTAGGATTCTCAAGATGGAAAATTGGAACCAACTGGTATCCTATGGAATTACCTATGTACACTTACCTCTAGCAAGGCTAGACTGCAAGAGAGATGGGTTTCCTTGGTCTAAAATGTTGGGTGGACAGCTTGGAACCTATAAATGGTGAGCAGCGTGCCAAGGAAACATGGTTGAAAGGAAGGACAAGGGGGAAGGGGGTTCCAGACAGGTAAGTAAGGGTAATAGTGAACCTAAAAAAAATCATTGTCTAGAATACTGTAATTCAGATGTACTCCAATTTTGGTGGAGCCGATGCCTAATTCCTTTCTTGGTTTTCATGAAGGTCCACCTCCCTGTAGGTCTTCTACAGGATGGTCTTCCATACAACAGGGCGCTGTATTAAATAGTTCCTTCTCTGTGTTCATTGTGGTCTTTACGACTTTTTGGCACCAGATTTTCCTGCAGCAACTGCACCTTGGCATGCGGATGTGTCACATATTCCAGGAGTTCCTTGAGCTCCTATTGCACCATTTCTTCCAGGCTCACCGGTGTGACCAGGCTCACCGTGGGAACCATCCCTGCCGTCTATGCTTATACCGGGTACTCCTTGGGCACCTGGGAATACAGCAAAGAGCCTTGTAGAAATGATTCTACCATGTAAAATTTAAAGACTCAGATTAAGAAAGTGGGCAGCACATAAATGCCCCACCAGTGGTATGAATATACCTTGCTCTCCTTGATCACCAGGTGGTCCATCAATACCTCGGCCAACTGGTCCTTTGTCTCCTTTATCACCTTGATTACCTACAACATGAGAAGACTGATCATTAGGTGTTGCCCTCCCATAATTTCAAAAGACTTTGACTTCTTAGGAATAATCCCCCTTCAATGGACTATGGAAACCAAAGACTATCCTAGTCTTCTTGTAGGCATCAGCCTGCTCTTACCTCTTTGACCTGGTAATCCCAACTCTCCAGTTGGCCCTCTGTATCCTGGAGGTCCACGACTACCTTGATGTCCTACACGTCCAGGAACACCTTGAGGTCCGGGTGATCCAGCAGGACCTGGTCGACCAACCAAGCCTGGAGCCAAGGGTCTTCTTAGATTAGCTGCTAGTTGCGCAATTTGATCTGCAATGAAATGGAGCAAAGAAGGATGGAACACATTCTTGTGGCAAGCAAAGGTTGTCCAACACACTGCCGATGGTAACCAATCACATTTGAGCTGTCCTTCCCTTTGAACCCAGGTTAGAATAGGAGACCTCCATAGTAGTTACATTAAGTCTATAAGGACCCAGGAACTAGACACATGGATCCGGCATGGTCTCCCGTGTCCAGCTTTACCCCTGCAGCTTGTCACAGAGTGACTCTTGCTGAGTCCAGCATCGACAGTGTAGAAACACTCACCGTGGATCATTCCACCGCACAGCTCCCGGATGTGCTGCTCACTGGCCAGCTTGCCCTAAAAGACGAAAATCATATACTATAACTCATTACTAGTAAAAATAGATTGCAAGCTTAACTGGCCAAATCAATAGGAATAACTGGTTTGTCACATTTGTTCTAGTCTAGGTCATTTTTCTTACTTTCATATCTATGTGCATTTTTGGGAACCTTGTCATCCATGGCATTAAAGGGCATGAATACTTTTGCAACCAGCCTAAGGGCTTATTCACACGTCCATATATCAGCGGGGTTTTCATGCCCAGTCCCTTTCTGCAGGGGGAGGAGGCAGGTTGGGCTGGGAGCAGTGCACTGAGCTCCCGCCCCTTCTCTGCCCCTTGCCACTGTTTGCAATGGGAGGGGCGGGGGTGGAACTAAGCTGAATGATTCCGAGTCTGCTCCGCCTCCATTCACAGAGTGACGCTCGTTCCTGTATAAAAGGATAGGAATGATTATCGCTGCGCCCGACAAGTCATCCCGTGTAAAAGGGCCTTTACTGTGACATAATGCACATCACAACCTGATACACCGAGAGACTGACAATGCATGGGGTCTGCGGGAGAACGGGCGCGCTGTGAAGAAGGAGCTGTCTAACACACTATGGCTTCTTTTCTTCACAGCATCAGGAACGGAGACCGGAGAGATATATAAAAATGTCAGGAGAGGATATTAGGGGAGAAATGTGTATATATATTTATTTATATCCCCTTAGTGACGGCCCCATAGTGTTTTTACGTCTCCCTCTATACAGCACCAGCGTCAGCTGTTTATTACAGCTGACACCTGCGGGCAATAGCTGCAAATGGCCGTGCGGTCGATCGCGGTTATTAACCCTTTAAATGCCCCGAACGATGTTTGGGGGTCCTGTACGGTCCCCCCTGTGGTGAGATCGGGGGAGCCGTGAAAGGCCCCAGGAGTGCCTATCAAGCCATTCCCGTGGGGTGGCTTGATAGACTGCCTGTCGAAAAGCAGTATGACGTAATGCTATAGCATTACGTCATACTGCAGTAGCGATCAAAGCATCGCTGGTTGTGGTCCCCCAGGGGGACTGAAAGAAAGTGTAAAAATAAGAAGAAAAAAGCTTAACTAATTATTAAAAAAAAAAGTAATAAAAGTTAAAAAAAAAAACCTTTTGCCATATTTGCAATAAAAATAATAACCCAAAAATACGTGTTTGGTATCGCTGCGCCCGTAAAAGTCCGATCTATCAAATTAATGTATTATTTACTCCGTACGACGAACGTGGTTCAAAAATAATAATAATAAAGAACGCCAGAAATTCACTTTTTTGGTCACCCTATCTCCAAGAAAAAATGTAATAAAAAGTGATCAAAAAGTCAATTGTATGCAAACATGGTAGCAACGGAAACTACAGGACGTACCGCACAAAATGAGCGACATAAAAATAAAAAAGTTATTGTGTGCAGAAAATAGACACAGAAAATAATTTTAAAAAATTAAATATCTTAAAAAAAATACAAGTAGTACAGCAAAAAAAAAAAAAAAACTATACAAGTTTGGTATTGTAGTAATCGTACTGATCCATATCGGGTTATTTTTGTTGCAGTTTGTGCGCCGTAGAAACAGGATGCAACTGAAGACGGATTTCTCAGCTACATCTTCTAGCTGGGGTTTTCTACCCAAAAAATGTACAGAACAGGCTGATAAAACACTACAAAGATGCTTAGGTTACTCTAATGAAAAACTTCCTATCCTTTTGCGTATACAGATCCCACGCCAACCCATGTCTGTCCGTGCTTACAAGCTAGAAGGAAACCCTATCATTTGGATCTGAGTAGTTTGAGTCTATAGTATTAGACAGGCTGATACAAATATGTTGTACATAAGCACAGGCCATGGTCATGGGGTCCTAAGGACTAATTCCACACGGACGGGCATAAGTGTGCATACATTTACCTACCTTGCACTTTAAATGGTTATTCCATTTTTGGCATATATCTGTGTCCAAAGTGGAATAACCCTTTAAAATTCCTTATTCCATAAAATTCCATAATAGCCTTATGAAAAGTATGTCAAATTTCCTGTCCTGTTGGGTTTTTAAATAAAAAGACATTTACATATCCTCTGCAGGAAGTGGATAAAATGGGAAAATGAAAGGGGTGCTTATACTTTTGCCTAAGTCTACAGGCATTAGATAGATGTGTGTCTGCATGGAAGAAGCATAGACTGTACATAAAATTACACTGAGCGACATTTGGTCATAGAGAGCAGATCTTGGGGACATCGGTTGGGGGTTTGGGTGGCAGAGGGCAATGCTGGTTGACAATTCAGCATCTATAAAGGCATATTATATGATCTAGGAAAGCTGGATGGCAGTGCCATGGATGAGATGTCAGATGGGCGGTCACCCGGCTGTCCTAGAAACACAGATGTCTGCAGAAAGTTACTTACAGGAACGCCAGGTTTTCCTGTGATGCCAGGGACGCCTTGTTCTCCTTGGAAGCCCATTGGACCTGGTGGGCCGGGGACTCCTAGTACACCAGATGTGCCGTTGGGTCCAGAAATACCTTTAGGACCGGGTTCACCTCTCACTCCTGACTGATAGGAAAAGAAGGAGCAACATAGGAGTTAGAAGTAAATACTCTGCACCCAATGACCATTACATGCCCATCTGTAGACCATTCCCTTGCAAGCTCTAGAGGGCTGGTACTATGGCATAATTATATGGGTACTACTATATGGTTGTGGGCTGACTTACTGGGTATGTAAGGTGGGCTATAGGCTTCTGCCCACATATCACTCAGGCGATTTACCAGAGTTGTACAAAGGGATGATTATTGGCTTGCGGGTTGAGGGTAGCGATATTTCTCAGCGCAGTTTGTGATCTGTTCGCCTGCTGCTGTGGTGAAAGTGTATGGGGCGCAGACAAATGGCACCATTGGGAATAACCGACGTAGATACTGTGGAGCCCCCGGGCCATTGATGTGAGGCGAATGTCAGCTATGAAGGTGCGCGAGGGCCGACTAATACACTACAGTGGAGCAGCTCCCCGTGAAAATGAGCCAGAGGGCCACCTGACGTGTCTACACAACAGTTCCCCGAACCCTCCTGTGTACGGGGCTCCGAAGCAGACGGATGGTCACTGCACCAATGCTAACAAAGGTCCATTGGAGGAAAAGGCTTCAATTTGCACGGTAGTATCGGAATTGGACAACCGCTGACTGGCAAATGGTTGCCTTCTCTGATGAGTCAGGTTTTCTGCTTCATCGAATGGTTGGACGTTTGCATGGAAGAACACAAGCCGGTGGCAGCAGCGTTATGCTTGTGGTGTTCTCTGGGCCATTTATCCCTGTGGAAGGCACTCTGACATGATCTGGTTATGACTCCATCCTTGTAGATCCAGGACACCTATACATGCTATCTGTCTTCCCTGCGGCGGATGGGATCTTCCAGCAAGACAATGTAACATGTCCCACAGCTAGAAATGTCCAACAGTGGTTGGAAGAGCGCAACTGAGACTTCCCTGTCCCTTAATGCCCCAGACTTGAACCCAATTGAACCTCTGTGGGACCACCTCAATCGTCCTGTTCACTCTTTGGATCCTCCCTCACGCTGGAGGATTTACTGTGGGATGCAGTCAGCATGGATCCAGATACCGGAGACCACCTACCAGCACCTTACTGGGTTACTCCGGTTTTCATTTAAAGGGGCCATCCTAGAGAGGCTGGTAAGTAGTGGCGCGGTCTAGGATGGGCCCTCAGCCCGTGGCACCAGCGTTACCGGATCAGCCATGACTGGATCTCTCTAAGCCCAAGCGATATGTGATAAAACATTCACAAAACTCTCTTACCTCTCCTTTCTGTCCAACCGGCCCAAATGGTCCCTACAAAACACATAGAAGAGCAAGAAATGAGCAGCATCTGTGAGTTACACCATCATAGATGTCAGAAATGTCGCACACAATATGGAGGTTGTCATCAATTGTACGAATTCAATAGCAGCTAGTAGAATTCCTGAGGCGAGAGGTATTGTGGACCTCGTACCTCTGACCTTTTTAGCACTTGATGTGCTGATAACAGTAATCGTACTCGGACCCCCATGTATCACTCATGGGGTCCATGTGCCCTGCGGCCTCCATGTGAGGACACGGTCCGTGCTGATGGGTATCCTGGACCCTCGTTACTTACCATCTCCCCTCTGTCTCCTGGCAGTCCGTCAGCTCCAGCCATGCCCTGGAAATAAGTAAAAGAAATTAGACTCGCAAGCGTATGCTGGCCACATTTCATGCATCCCCAATATGGACAAGCGTTACGGGCCTGTGATTGGGGGCGTTACGGCTGTCATTGTTATGGGGTCAGTAAGATGCTGATATAGTGGTACTGTTATGGGGACGGTGGATAGCTCTATTATCTGTCTGGCACTGTTGTGGGGCACTTGGTGCTGTTATGGGGACACACTGTCAGTGTGAGCGGGACTCTGGGGGATACTTTTAAGGCTGTCAATGTGCGCTCTGGAATTGCCAGTCAGCATGCAACAAACTCCCCACCATCCACAACTTTTTCACTGCTAAATCTCTAAATCTGCTCGCTCTCACAGAAACATGGATGCAGCAGTCTGACGCGGCCTCCCCTGCTGCACTGTCTGACAATGGCCTGCAGTTCTCCCATACTCCAAGACTGGAAAACAGGCGAAGTGGAGGAGTAGGTGCTCTTCTCTCCGCAATGCACCTTCCAGGTCATTCCCCCCTCCCCCCCCCCCCCCCCCCCCCCGATACCCTCACTCACTTTCCCATCGTTCGAGGTACATGCCCTACAACTTCCTATCTTGCGAAATTCAAACCCTCATCTTAGGCCGGCTTCACACTGGCGATAGGCTTTCTTGCGATGCGAGAGTGAGTGAAAATGCATGATAATGAAACCAATGATTTTCAATGGGTTTATTCTCATGTGGGAGGTCTTCACTCAACCCTCGCAGCGCTAAGAAAAATCTGCGCTATCGCCCATTGTTTTTACTGGGGCCAGTGGCAGCAGTGCCAGACCCATTGAAAACATAGGGAGTACATCACGCTCCCCTGACACAGCTGTGACAGCTATGACAGGGGATTCCTTCATCCTCGTGGGGATGAATCCCCTGCCACAGCTGTGGCGGAGGTCGGTGATGCTTTCCTATTGCTTTCAATGGGGGCAACACTGCTGCCACCCCATTGAAAGCAGTGGGTTGCAAGCAACCCCCGCAGCGATGATTTTCGGGGGAGGGCTTGAAATATAAGCCCTTTCCTGAAAATCATCCCTAGTTGTAAAAAAAATAAATAAATAAATAAAAAAACTCACCTAGACGAGCTGTCCAGCTCTTCTCTCCATCCCCAGCAGTCGTCTTCTGTCTTCTGGAGGCCGGGGATTGATAAATGGCTGAGCAGTGCCTGTGATTGGCTGAGCGCTGTGACCAATCACAGGCAGCGCTCAGCTGTCATTCAATGACTGCTGGACACTGTCTCTGATTGGCTGAGCACTGTGATCAATCACAGGCAGCGCTCAGCTGTCATTCAATGATTGCTGGGCATTGCCTCTGATTGGCTGAGCGCTGTGACCAATCAGAGGCAGCATTTTCTGGAGGCAGGGATTTTTCAAACCCCGGCCTCCAGAAGAAAGACGAAGACTGTTGAAGAGAAGAGCTGGACAGCTCGTCTAGGTGAGTTAATTTTTTTTTTTTTGCAGCTAGGGATGATTTTCAGGGAAAGACTTATATTTCAAGCTCTGCCCCGAAAATCATCACTGCGGGGGGTTGCAACGCACTGTTTTCAAGGCGGCGGCAGCAACGATGGCCCCATTGAAAGCAATAGCATCACTGACCTCTACCACACCTGTGGCAGGGGATTCCCTCATCCCCACGGACCTCGCGGGGATGAAGGAATCCCCTGCCATAGCTGTCACAGCTGTGTTAGAGGGGCGCGATGTACTCCCTATGTTTTCAATGGGGCCGCTGCTGTCGCCACCAGACCCATTGAAAACAATGAGCGATAGCGCACATTTTTCTTAGCGCTGCGAGGGTTGAGTGAAGACATCGCAAGTGAGAATAAAACTATTGAAAATCATTGGTTTCATAATCATGAAGCTGCACCCCTTTGACCCAAGCCATCCAGTGCAGACCTCGGCAACCCTGCTTCACCCTAAGCCCCCCCCCTTTCCCCACCTCCTATGACGAATCTCAGTGCTGAAGAGCTGACTACTTACTTTAAAAGAAAAATCAACGACATCCGGCTGGAAAAATCTCCCAATCTCAGACTAGCCCCAACCCTAGTCTTGTCAGTAACCCTACATACTGACTGTACTCAGACCAACGACAGAGGAAGAAGTCTCCAGGTTGCTTTACCCTGCTTACCCCACCACCTGCGCTAGCGACCCTCTCCCCTCACACCTCCTCCGGTTCCTCTCCCCGATGGTTATCTCTCATCTCACCACTATCTTCAACCTCTCTCTTACCTCTGACATTTTTGCCTCCTCATTCAAACACGCCATCATATCCCCACTGCTAAAGATACCAACTCTTGACTCGACCGATGCTGCCAACTACCGACCCATCTCAAATTTCCCCTTCATCTTCAAACTACTAGAACGCCTGGTTTACTCCCGCCTTATAAGCTACCTATCAGAAAACTCTCTTCTCGAGTCCCTACAGTCTGGCTTCCGCCCCTACACTCGACAGAAACTGCTCTGACTAAAGTGTCAAATGACCTCCTGACGGCCAAATCAAGGGGGGACTACTCCCTACTGATCCTCCTCGATCTCTCCACAGCATTTGACACTGTTGACCACAAACTCCACCTTGCTATGCTTCGCGCCATAGGCCTAAAGGACACTGCTGTCTCTTGGTTCTCCTCCTACCTATCTGACTGCTCATTCAGTGTATCCTTTGCTGGCTCTACCTCCCTTCCTCTTCCCCTTGCTGTTGGGGTTCCCCAGGGCTCGGTCCTTGGCCCCCTTCTCTTCTCCATCTACACTGCCCCTATTAGACAAACCATCAGGAGATTTGGCTTTCAGCACCATCTCTATACTGACGACACTCAGTTATATACCTCCTCCCGTGACATCACAGCAACATTCCTCCAGAACGCCACCAACTGTCTCTCCGCTGTCTCTAACACTATGTCCTCTCTCTACCTAGAACCTCTCAAGAACTGACATTCTCCTGTTTCCGCCGTCTACTAACTGACCTCATCCTGATATCTCCATCTCAGTGTGTGGCACCATAACTCCCAGACAACACACCCGCTGCCTTTGGGTTATATTCAACTCTGATCTCTCCTTTACCCCCTACATCCAATATTACACACGAACATGTCAGCTGCACCTCAAGAACATCGCAAGAATCCACCCCTTTCTCACCGTGGACACGCTAAAAACACACGCTGTTGCCCTCATCCACTCTTGGCTTGACTATTGTGACTCGCTGCTGATCGGCCTCCCCTGCACCAGACTCTAACCTCTCCAATCCATCCTGAATGCAGCAGCCAGGCTCTTCTTCCTGTCCAGCCGCTACTCGGACGCCTCTGCCCTTTGTCGGTCACTGCACTGGCTGCCCGTCAAATACAGAATCCAACTCAAACTCACCACTCTCATCCACAAAGCCCTCCATAGCACTGCACCGCCCTACATTGCTTCCCTCATCCCAATCCACCACCCAGTCCGTGCCCTCCGCTCCCCCAATAAAATCAGACTGACTGACCCTTTAACTTGAACCTCTCTCTCCCGCCTCCAAGACTTCTCCACAGAGCAGCACCTGTCCTCTGGAACACACTACCCAAAACGATCTGCGCAATCTCTGACACACAAAATTTCAGGCGTGCTCTAAAAACGCACCTCTTCAGGGAGGCATACCACATTCCCTAAACAAACCCCTCTGTACTCCCCCTGATAACATGCTCTCAGACCTACTGACTGCAATCCCTGCTAGCCGTAATCATCTGCCCCCTGCAGTCACACCGATTCAGCCACTAGAAAGCCTGACCATTGTCTGTGTGTATAGCATCCCTCACTCTCCACCTCGCCATACCGTGCACATCTCCAGCCCTCTACCTCCTGTATCACCCCATTATTTGTAGTATGTCAGCTCGTTGGAGCCCCTCACCCCTACTGTCTCCATAAAGTGATTACTAGATGTAACTGTGGTTTTGTTTTCATTCCCCGTATCTTGTAAGCGCTGCGGAATATGTTGGCGCTATATAAATAAAGATTATTCTGAGGCCACAATTATTTGTAGGGGTTTTCTGACTTTCACTGTCATTGAAAGCGAGCAGCCTGATGTAGTTCTGGGGGCACTGCCATAGGGCACGCCGATGCTATTGTGGCACAATTATGGGGACAGTTTGGTTGGTAATGGGACACTGATGTTATGCAAGCACTGTGAGGTTAGACTGATTGCCACGATTATGGGGCACGTTGCCTCTCACTACTTTGGAACGCCTTTACTCTGCTGTGAGTGCACTTTTATGTGGCTGGTCTCACTGGCACTGTTATGTGGCATTCTGACTGTCACTGTTGTGGGGCACTCTTACTCTATTGTATGGGCACTTTTGAAAGTCAAGTCTGGTTGGCACTGCTATGTGGCATTCTGTCTCATTGTCATGGGGAAATCTAAATATCCCCGCTATGGAGAACTTTTACTTGGTTTTGTGAGCACTATTATGGGGTCAGTCTGGTTGGCATTATCATGTGACATTCTGGATGTCACTGTTACGGAGCATTCTTACTCTGTTGTGGGGGCACTTTCATCAGGTAAATGTGGTTGGCACTGCTATGTGCCATTCTGTCTATCACTGTTATGGAGTAGGGCTACTCTGTTGTGGGGGCACTTTTATGAGATCTGTGGCATTCTGACGATTACTGTTATGGGGCACTCTGAAGCAGTTATGGAGTCACGCTGGCTTATACGGCTGTGGTCTGTATTTTGGGTGGGACTTATGAATACCGTGGTCTAGAATAGAATATCCCTGAGAGGAGGCCTCTATGTATGGCAGCCATATTGGTTGCCACTCAGCTTCTGTTTCCATTTCTGACACAAGTGGATGACTTTGTAATGTTGCAGCTGCTCACCTGGTTGCCTTTGGGGCCGGCAGCTCCGACAGGACCCTGGAGGGCAGAACATAATGAGGTTAAGCTGTGACTTCCGTCAGACATTCCTGCACAACGTGTGTCCAATGCTCGCTGGATTCACTGCTGATTAAATCAGGGTTTTAATGAGGGATTAGAGGGAGTTGAGCACCTCACAGGCCGGGTGTCAGCGCCGGTCATTCTGCATGGTTGGACCAGGGAGCTCCATCACATCCAACTAGCAGATGACAAGGCAGGTCATAACCCAGATGCAGCTAAATGTAGGGTCAAAGTGGAGTCACTTAACGAGCCCAAGGTTGGCACATGGCATGTTCACCATCCATCTATCTTTCCTTGCACAATTTAAAGGGTTCTCTCATCAAAAAAAACCCCTTTCAAAAAGCAGCCGCCTGGACCTCGCTCTCGGCGCCCTCCGGCAAACAGCTGATTTTGCAAGGGGAGACTACAGCTGCTGCAGGGGAAATACAATATTACATGACGGACATTCATTGTGGGCACCGAGCAGAAGACCCCTCTCTATGATGTCCATGGATGTCTTAATAGGATACATGGACTGGGGTTGGCTTCATGACACGAATCCTCAAAATATCTTTAATCAAACAATTACCCGTTCTCCAAATCCACCACGGATTCCGGTAGGTCCAGGTAAGCCGGGGTCACCCATGTTGCCTTTTGGGCCCTGAACCAGATAAAGAAACATTGAAAAATATATAATTATTATAACATTCATTAGAATTATGCAAATTCATACCACAAAATTTAAGTTGCTGACCCCTAACATGATGGTAGGTCAGAGGCATAATGTGAAGGTCTCGGGCCCCATTGCAAAATCTATATCAGGGCATCTCTCCTGCCTTGGGCCATTGCAGCACCAGGGCCTGAGTAAGACTGCTAACTCTACACCCACTATAGCTACATCCATGATACAACCCCTTAGCTTTGATGCCTCATTGTGTTAATGAACCCCCAACACAGTGATGCATCTTATCATGTAGTCCTGGTTGTAATGACAATGGTGCTGTGACATGCGGGTCCCATCTCTGGCCCACTTCTGGGTTTATACCACCGATTAGAAGGCAATGCAGGATACACAGTCCAGCCGTCCCTCCTGTCTGCCTGGAAGTCAATTTCATAAGAAGTCAAAATTGTACTATAATATTTTGATGTGAAGCAATGAACCACTGACCTGGAAACCACGAACTCCAGGGGCCCCAATAGCTCCTGCCAGACCAATACCACCCTGAAAAGAGAAATACATGTTCAATCACATAAATGAAGAACTTGAAGGCGTCATCTCAGTTTATCCGACAGGAGAACTTCCTTTGCACTTATGTCCATTTTGGCCTATAAGTCATAGAAGAATTACATGCAACTTCTATGAGGCCCATTGGGACTGGGGTCCATAGCTTTAGCTGAACCTAAATTACTTCCTTAAGGGCATTTTCACCCTGCAGAGAGCTCCTCTAACCGTAAGGTTAGCAAACAAGCAAACTGAGAATACTTTGAGCATCGAGAATTTCCTTTTCCATTTTTAAAGGCCCGAAGTACATCTCCAGAGGTTTCATTATGACCAGGTAACTCATGTGTCTAGGGAGGTTATTGCACTCCAGCTAAGGAACAATTGCAAACTCATGGACTGCAAATTTGGTTTGCGTGTTTATTAGGTCATTGTTAGTGAAGTGGGAGATAGCTGGCTTGATGACTGTAAAGTTGAGGCTCTCCATGGTTTCCCTCTCTTCCCCATACAATAATTGGACCTATTGTTGACCTCTAAGTATAGTCCACCCCATTGAACCCCAGCCAGTTCGTCAGCCGTCTCCCTTTATGTGATGTCCTCATGCATCTACGTTCATCCCTGATGACCATGTTGCCTATTTGTCACCCATCCTATCCCATATGTGTGGTAATATCACATCCAAGATCTAGTTCTTTTCTGATGTCCATCTTATGGTGTCCACACCTGCTCCACTAGATGGTAATACCACTGACAGATCAATATTAAAGGCCATCGGGAATCAACATGCCCACTTACCGATCCTCCTCTGGGTCCGGGTAGTCCTCTCTCTCCTGGAGGTCCAGCTTCACCCTGGAACATAAGATAAACTTCATGACTTAGCTTGGAGAAACACAAGATGTTATAGCTTGGTACTTCAACTCTATTATGTGAATTCTCCAAAATTCAGTTATGGGGGTACAGATTGTAGGAGTATGACAATATTGGGGTTTATCTTTGTTTGGACCTATCTATTGTTTGTCTGGTAGGAGTGTGGATAGATGCATTGCAGTTGGGTGTTGGTGGATACATACGGGAATACCTGGCTCTCCAGAGGGGCCGGCTTCTCCCAATTCTCCGTGACTGCCCTGAAAGAGGAATAGAGGTCAAGAATATAAGGTCTCCCCAAGAAATAGACAAACGCTATGACATGATCATGGGTGATACCTAGAGTCACTTACCAGTTGACCCTTCTCTCCCTTGCTTCCACCTGTGCCAGGAAGTCCCTAATGGTACAAAAACAATTAATATAAGAGATAAGTAAGTAATCTTAAGTAAGATCACCTCTTAACTGTGTCATCATAGTTGGTGTCTAACACATTTTAAGGTTCTCCAATCACCAATTCCACTGCTATGGAGCTTTGCTGCTTCTATTTCCATCTTTAGACATGGAGGACCATTGATTAGTAAAATAGTCCTAGTGCATGAAACCCAATACTGGAATTCCAGACTAATGGAGTTGTAATGGAGTTATATTATATGGTTTACTGGTATTTCTGTACAAAGCCTGATTGACTCTGCTGGATCCTGTAGGCACATAACCCCTGGAACTCAATATCAAGCCTCCATAGAAACCATTCCTCAATAGATAGAACTCTTGTACTACCCTTCAAACAGTCAAAAGGAGTCTAAAATACTTACAGGGAGTCCATTTGGTCCCTTCTCACCAGGAACTCCTCCCCTTCCACGATCACCCTTAAAACATAAGAGGCAAAAGTTAATGGCTACATGTCATCATTGAGGAGATACCATAAAGTTTGTTTATAAAACAAGGAGGCATTTGTGATAAATGGGTCGAGAGCTTCCATGTGGCATATGTAGGGGCACAGCAATGAGAGTCCACCTGTACCAGCTCCTTCTTCTGTTTGCAAATCAAAGTGGGCTGGACTCTTCGCCATTGCATTTAACAAGTTGACCAATCCTAATTCCACATAAATCAAATCTCCTTCTGTGTGGCTTAATCCATATCTTCCCCAGCAGTACAAACCTTCTCACCGTCCATGCCATTGCTCCCGTCACGCCCATCCTTTCCAGGCATACCCTACAAAAAGACAAATTGCCAAGATCAATAATGCTCCAAAGACAAACTCACATTTGAAGATCATGATAGGACTTGATAGCCTCAGGAGTGCGGTGCAATACAAGTCAGCCATATGGAGAGACCAGATCCTCCATTGCCGATTATTTTTGCTCCATGCATATTGCATCCCCCAGTAAAAAATTAACACCATAAGCAAAAGCAGCCACAGCACAAAGGGTCTCTGATCACTTACCGGCTCTCCTATGGGTCCAGAGCCGCCTGGCATGCCCTTGGGACCGGCTCCGCCCTACAAAAAAAATTGCAAAACCCATAATGAGTTCTGTATTTGACTACACGTTTACATATATGTGAATCTACGGACCCTGAAATCACAGATTGGGATTTTGGCTTATCCCTTAACACATGTATGTATAATATGGTGCCCCCAGAAATATAGAAAGATGAAAGGGAGAAGGGTCATGGGCACAGGCCTTCTACTGAGAAGACCCTAAATAATGAACCTTGACCCAGACTGCTAATATCCCTTCCATTCATCTATACTTGTGGTTGATCCTGAAGTCTGGAGAAACCATAGGGGATTCAAAAAGTTCAAAAATAAGCAACAATGGGTTAGCAGCACTTAGATGTGGAGATCACTTACAGTGTCACCTTTAGGTCCAAAATATCCCTGGGGTCCTCTTACTCCTTGATCCCCCTGAAATGACACATATTGACGATTCATGGTTCTTGAAGAACTTTGAGGTCAGAAATGTTATGGTAACTCTAAAGGAGAAAGTAAGAGCCTATTCGCTTTACTGATGCAGATTAGGGAATTGCTAGTTATGCAGTTTATTTTATAGGGTTAAAGAAGGAATAAGCACTCAGAGGAAGGGGAACATGCCTCATGTTCATACGTACAGCTTTCCCAGGTGGTCCTGGGACACCAGGGGGTCCTCTAAATCCAGTGGGTCCCTAAAAAAACCCAAACCATCAAGTTCATTAGCTATAAAAAATAAGAAGCCCCAGCTACAACTCCCACTGTTGAAGCATGATGGGAGTTGTAGTTTTGCAACAGATATATAGAGTTACATCCCTGTATAGAATACTCACCCTGTCTCCTGCCGCTCCCTGAGGTCCAACTAGGCCCCTTGGACCTCTTAGGCCCTGCAAAGACAAAACACATGGACACTTAGTTCTGCTTATGGCAGGTGAAGAACTGGTTTCATGATATGCCAATCATAAGTGCCTGGGACTTGTAGTACTTAATTGTTTACATATCTCAGTTGATGATCAGCATATCATGAAGTGTTATTTACCTGTAAGCCAACGCTTCCAGGGATTCCTGCGGGTCCTGGAGGACCTGCCTCGCCCTGCGGAGAAAAACGTAAAGTCATCGGTTGGGAAAAATGTAAGAAATTCAGTTGATGCTGCAAATTAGTTCTAATCTGAACACTAAAAAGAAGACTGAAGAAATAAATTAGACTTTCCTGGTCATAATGAGCCAACTTTTGATGATCTGCGCTGAGCTTATGTTGCCATCAGATTTACATGTGCTCCACAAAAGACTAACGCCGTACCAAAAATTGGTACGATTGTTGTATGGGGTGAAGCCTTTGGGAAATTATTACTCAACCAGGGTCAACTATGCAGGGCATAATGGGGTAGGACTTTAAAGACCCCACAGTCCCAATCCCACCCCATGCAGATGAATGCATCCATCTATGGACTCTTGGTTGATGCTACTAGAAGAGCAATTGCTGTCCATTCCAATCCTCTTCTTGTTAGCCAAGTGCCTGACATTAACTGGTGTAACTGCAACAAACATGGTGACATAACTAGTCCTATCTGTTACAGGCCGTGACATTGCTATCCCAACGGCCTACGTAGCAAGATCACAAGATCTTGGAGGTCCATAATACACAATTGAGATCATCGTGTTCACTCTATGGATCCTTCCCCACCCTCCAGCAACTGTGGGATGCAGTGCAGTCAGCATGGCCCCAGATACTGGAGACCACCTACCAGCACCTTACCGGGTCACTCCCAGCCCATCTTGCTGCTGTCCGTGCGGCACACGGCGGTTACTCTGGATTATAGCTGGTGGTCATAATAATGAAACTCGACGTAGTATAACGTTTTTTACTGTGGCTAAGGACATCCAACATCTACCACTACTGCTGCTAAAATAACGGTATTCTCCTGGTCAAGTTTGGATCCCTACATGAGCGCCTACTATGCACTGAGTAATAGTCATCTTGTACTGATGGGCATGAGCTACAGATAAGTTGGCTGTTATTATCAAGGGCAAATCTTGCAATTAGGCCCCATATGACTATGCCCTATTCTATGAAGAGCCTTGGACATCCCAGCATTACCTTCTGACCATCCTTTCCAACTTCTCCTCGTTCTCCTTTGTATCCAGTGTGTCCCTGTAAAGCACAAGGTGGGGCGGTTAATAGCTGGACATGACAGATCAAACTCAGAGATTAATTCATCCTAAACGGACCAGTAAGAATTCCAACTTAGCGGAATCCAGTAGATCTAGTGAATCAAATATCTAAACCATGAAAAAATTAAGTGGATCCAGTGATCCACGTAAAAGCAGTTAGATCACATTCTCCAGGGTGTCAAAAAAAATAAACTTGAGTAAGACATAAGGAACCAAAGAACACTGTAGGGCACCCATAAAAGTCATGGGGGTGCAGAACACCGCTAGTCCTCCATACTGGATAGAATTTGGCTCTGGTTTATCTGGGGTCCCACTACAACACTTAAGACTCAATTTATAGGGGGGATTTAATTTTGTAACTCAATAAAAACTACCAGCTTGTAATCACCCATTTCTGGACAGCATAGACTATTCAGTAGACTACCATCCAATCACATTCATTAGGATTAAACAGGTCAATTGGACTGGCAGATGCTAAAAAGGGAGGGGCTTATTAAAGAGGTGTGGTTAATAGGAAATGCAAATAGCCATTCACAGTGATAGTCTGTAGCCTGATCTATATAAATGGGCTCTTAAGGAGCAACTATGTGGATTATATTTCTTCAAGGGTTCCAATCACTTCAGCAAATTACCTTAAATCCTGGCATTCCCGGGGGGCCAGGAGGTCCTGGTGGGCAAATAGCTGGACACTAAAGAAGAAACATACAGGGTTAAAAGTACGTCACCTTCACCTTCTCACCTTCCAGTCAATCATTACATGTCATAATTAAAGATCATCGAAAAAAATAATGCAAATGATAACCTGAGAAATCCTGAAGATGTAGTCATTAACGAGATCCAGTGACTGCATATGATCTAGCCACTGGATCTAATCACTGATAAGATCTAGTCACAAGATCGACTCATGATAGGGTGTGATCATTGGATTTAGTCAGTCATTAGTGGTATCTAGTCGAGGGGGCCAGCTATTGATGAGATCTAGTCATTGACAGAAGCTAGCCTTTGACTGGATCCAGTAATTGACATCATTGCCTGATAAGTTCTAGCCACTGAATGTAGTTACTGACAAGATTTATCCACGGGATCTAGTCATTGCTAGAATACAGTCACTAATTAAGTTATTGGATCTATTCATTGATCAGATCAAGTCATTCCCTGGATCTAGTTATTGGATTCATTCATTGGCAGAGGATAGTCATTTGAATCTAGTCATTGATGAGATCTACTCGCTGATTACATTGAGCTATTCATAGGGTTTAGTCACGGAGTCCAGCTATTGAGAAGAGTTAAGGCCCATTTACACGGGACGAGCTCTCAGGCAAACAATGTCCGACAGTGTGTCGCAGTGAAGCTCGCTCCTGTGCTGATACACTGGAGCGAGTGTCGCTGGCATCGCGCAGAGCGTAGCCAGCATGGAGGCCCAACTCCATTTACTGTGAGCAAACAGTGGTTCAGAGCTGAACGACCGCTGTTTACACTGAGCGGCTAGTCGTTCAGGTTTCTGCATACATTTACACGGGCCGACTATCATTGAGCTTGATTTTAATGATCAGCGAAAAGAGCCCGAAATGCGGGTGCCCCGCGCCCATTTACACGCACCGATTATGTTAAAATGATCGCCGATGAGCGAAGATTTAGCAATAATCTTCCAGTGTAAATGAGCCTTAAGTCACTGGATCTAATTATAATCATTGATGGGATTTACCGTAGTCACTGACTGGATCCAGCCGTTGATAGGATCTAGTCATTGGATTTGTCATTGATTCGATCCAATCATTGACAAGATCAGGTCACTGGACCGAGTTATTGATAAGGTGTCATCATTGGATGTGGTCATTGACAAGATCTGTCTGAAGGATCTAGTCATTGAAAGAATCTAGTTATTGTTTGGATCTGTTCACTTATATTAAGTCTCTGAATCTAGTCACTGATAAGATCTACTGTAGTAATTGACTGCATCTAGCCATGGATAGGATCTAGTCTTTGGATAAGGCTTTAGTCCCACGAGTGCATATACACTGCGTTTTCACACTCGGGCGCATATACGGTACCCATGTGAAGCATTGGTTTGCAATGCATTCGTTAACATAGGCGATTATACGGCGGGTAAATACACCGGCAGCGCAATAAATAGAATATATACGCGGCCGGCGCATATACGCTCAGCCAAAACATAGTTCTAGAATTATGTTTTGGCCAATATATGCCGGCGGGTCCTATAGACTTCTATGGGAGCCGGGAAAGAGAAGGGAGGGGGAGGCATTTTTGCAGCGTCCAATGCTGTGAAAAACTTACAAGTGCCTCTATATAGGCATTGGAGGGCATCCTGGGGATTTTGGCAGAGTGAGGGTTTTTCGGGGTGCGGCGTATTTTTTCGCTAAAAATGACGCTTGCGGTCGAGTGAATGGTTGAGAAAACACTGGCCGTGATCGCGGAAAAACGCCCATTCAGGCGCTTATACGGAGCGGGCGTAAAAACTCAGTCGCCGTTTAGGCTCTCGTGTGAAAGAAGCCTAAGACTGAGTCATTGGATTGAGTCATTAATAGGGTGTAGTCCTTGCGTTCGATCATTGACAAGATCTTGGTGAATGGATCGAGTCACTGAAAGAATCTAGTTATTGATTGGATC
This sequence comes from Eleutherodactylus coqui, assembly GCF_035609145.1. Lineage (NCBI taxonomy): Eukaryota > Metazoa > Chordata > Amphibia > Anura > Eleutherodactylidae > Eleutherodactylus > Eleutherodactylus coqui. The sequence goes on along the minus strand of NC_089849.1, from coordinate 16,802,233 downwards.
CAGGCATTGCTATTAAATTATTGGATATAGTCATTGATGAGATCTGCTGTAACCTTTGGTTGGATCCAGGCATCGATAGGATATAGTCATTTCATTAAAGGCCCTTTTAGACAACGATTTTAGCTCAAAAATCACTCAAAGCCATCTTCTGAGCGATAATCATTGTGTCTAACTGCACGGCATTGTGTTGAGCCGTCGCTGATCTTTCAGAATGCTGAAAGATCAGCGATCAGTTATCAGGAATTCACAGCGGGATACAGCTGATAGTATAGTTTCATCTGTATCCCGCTCCCTGAAGACAGGCGGGGTATGAAGAACAGAGCGGTCCAGCTGTGTTCTTCATCCTCCGCTCAGAGCGCTCAGCTGTATAACAGCCGGGCGCTCCAAGCGGGGAACAGCTGGATGCAGAAGACAAGCGGCCCCGCTTGTCTTCTGTATCCCCCACTCGGAGCGCAAGGTGATCGTTCAATGTTTGAGCGATCGCCGTGTGCTGTAAAAAAAAGCACACAACGATTATCGCTCAAAAAAAAGCAATAATCGTTGTGTCTAAGCCAGGCTGTAGGAATGAATGAGATCTAGTTATTGACAGACTAGTAAATGATGTGATCTACTCATTGACAATAGTTAATAGGGTGTCGTCATTGGCTCTGGTCATCGACAAGAGCTGGCCAATAAAACTTATCATTGAAAAAAAATCTTATTATTGATTGGATCCAGTAATTGACAAGATTAAGCCACTGGATACAGTCACTGATTCTAGTCATGAACAAGATCTAGTTATTGGATCTAGTTATTGGATCTAGTTATTGGATCTAGTTATTGGATCTAGTTATTGGATCTAGTTATTGGATCTAGTTATTGACAGGTTCTAGCTATGGGATCTAATCATTGATATAATATGGTAATGGTTCTAGTCACTGATAGCAGGAGATTAACCAAAGGTTGAGTGATTACTTACCTGCAGGTCTCCATTGCGATCAGGAACAACGCCAGCAAGACCCTACAGTAAGAGAAAGCAAAGACTATGAGATGAATGAATAAATGAATGAAGCCACAGGTAACCCTACCTGTTAAGGTGTCCAAACACACTAGATAAAAGTTGGCCAAAACTATTGATTTTGGTAGCCTCGGCTGACTAATGTGTATGGAGGTGTCCGACTCTCCTCTGGTGACAGATTGAGAGGTAACAAAGGATCAGGCTGTTGGATTTCAACATGTCAGATCCTTTGTTTCTAGCAGAGGAGAGATGATTGGCAGTAGCTTATTCCCCTCTCCCTAACAAAAACACACAATTGGCCAAGCCCAATGTACGTGTACAAGGGAGTCTGGGGGAATAGTTGTTGGCCGAAAGACTTTTTTTTTAATGTGACTTACTGGAGGGCCTGGTGGTCCTGGAGGCCCAGGAAGTCCAGGTGGGCCAGATGGTCCCTGAAAAACAATGACAGATATGAAGCAAACACCAAAAAAAAATATTTTTAATTCCTATAAAATACAGGAAAGGACTTTAGCTTCTTCCATCAAAATGCTGTTTTTGAATGTTTCAGAATACATGGTTTTGAAAGAATATGGAGGGATGTATTCTGTACCATGTGGTGGGTATTTTATTCATAGGACTTACATTGTGAACCTCGGGGTCAAATTATAGTAGGGGCAAATAGGCGATTGTCTTGGTGCCTCCACCACTTTTTCTTTACCGTGAGCAGGTCAAGAGAGTGTGTGGAATCAGTGAAATGTGTAGATGCATTGGATACTGTATTTTGGGGCCATGACTTTCATAGCGTTATTTCAAGCACTGTGTGGTGCTAGTGTTTGAGGATTGTATGGCATTCGTACAACTACAGATGACCAATAAGTAGATAAAAATACTGGAAAGCCAGGATTATTAGAGGGCAGTAACATTTCTTTTGAAATCACTGACCTTCAGTGTCGGACTAGGGTGTATTTGGCCCACTATAGTAAAAATTCTGAAGGCTCAACCTCAAGTGCTTCAAAGACATCATGAGCTCCACTATTATGGTATCAGAACCGAGACTCAACTTGGTGCAATGCCAATGTTCTTGAATTCCTTAAAGATTATAGATACGGAGAAAGGACTTACCGCAGGTCCTTGGAGTCCTTTACCGCCTGGTAAACCACTTGCTCCAGCAAGACCCTAGCAGAACATTGAGGACACTAATTAGACTAGGATAGGCAACTAAGAAGGAGAAAATACAGACCCAAGGAGGTGACCAAGGAAAGAAATAAGATAGTTATTATCAAGAGGTATGGATATCAGATGGACAGACCTAGGAGGACAGAAGTGGAGCCCAGAGCAGAGAAGTTCAGATGGACAGGCAAAGGTAGGCAGTCCAAACATGAAGAAGACAAGCCAGCTATTTGATGTCAATAGGAACACATGCACAAGCCATATAATGTGTTCAGTCCATACAACAATACAGGGTGAAGTATCAGACTTACGGGAGGTCCAGGTGGTCCTCTTCCCTACGCGAAAAAACAAACATAAGACCACTGAATAAACTAACACAATGAGTAGATTTATACAAATGTGAGCTAGGATGATGATGAAGTTGGCCATAGACAAGGATGTACATATATAGAGGCAACTATAAGGGTTATGAGAAGCATGAGGAGGAGATGGCCACAGAGCAATGATAAGAAAAGGGTAAAACTCTGGGCCTTTCTGTATCTGGATGGTGAAATGTAACACCATGATCAGCACCAGCAGGTGGTCTCATTTTAGGTTTTGTTATAAGGTCCCTCTGCTTTACATAAGCCGCTGGCCATAGACATTGCCAATGGTAGCTGGAGCTGGTTGGCCAGCAGATCTCACATTTGATCCCCCTATAGCTAAATGATCCAATTTATTTTAATGGACAGAGGTAGGAGGGGTGGTTTCTCTCCTTTCTCCCTTGAAACCAACAGAGAATTAATTTTAAAAAATGCAACATGGTGGATTCAGTTTTTACTAAGAACGATGATACTGGATCCTAGAAGAGAGCAAAAAAGCATCTCAAATGTTTCGTTCTCCGGAATGGTAATGATGAGAGAACAGAGCTGCTCAATGCCAATGTGAAGCCTAAAAGGCTTCAAGATTTCTTGGAACCATGGAACGTGCTTAATGAGACCCAAAGCATTCTAAGGCTCCATCTACGAAAGGTCAAGTTCTACCCATAACACCTGAAGAATATGAAGTAACTTGGTAGACACTTGCTTGTATGGTCTAGAATTGCTATGAATGTGGCTTAAAGGGGAGGGGGCCTGCGCAGGCTGAATCTGCAGGTGGTATCTGATAGCTCATACAGATGACAAGGCAATGGGCGGCACTTACAGCAATCTAAATCAGTCATTCTGGGTCCAGCGGGCAGTAGCAATTCTCCTTCCTGTCCCCCCCCCCCCCCCCCATTCCTAACCACTCCTATCGAGTATTGAGGGGAGGATGAGAGACGGTGGTTTCAACTTGGCCAGATGATGCTGTGTGTACCTCCCCTGGTGTCAGAAACTGGCCCGTAGCCACAAACTGCATGTGACAAGTTTCTGTGTCCAGTCTTGAATGAAGTCTGGAGTCCATATGCTCTGACGGTCGGCGGGTTTGATGTGGAGCATGATGGGGGTTGTTTAGGGGCACAGTGGAGGACGATGGGGGCTATTGGAGGACTGAAGTATGATGAGGGGGTGTTTGGAGGACAATGCCCTGCATCGTTAGTGTTTATGTATTTAATATGCGGCATAAGACAACTCTTCTTCCAATGTGGCCCAGAGACACCAAAGGTTGGACACCCTGCTCTAGGATGTGAAGTGTAGGTCAATACTCACCGCACCTCCGTCAGGCCCGGGCGGTCCAATGTCTCCCTAAAAAAGAAAGATATGTGATAACCCAATGGAACTTGAATGTCATCCATAGGGACTCCGCACCTACAATATCTTATCTATGGATGATCATACATGTAAAACATACATTCTACCCCACAGCAAACCCCCAACATAAGCCTATATGGTCTGATAGTAATCACCAGGACCTTCTATCTTACCTCTATGGCTCCACCGTGTTCCTTCTAGTAACTAGATGCCCTCAAGTTCCATCAATTGCCCCGGCCTCACAAACACAGGGTAATAGATACATATTAGTGTCCTTATGGGGGCGCATTGTGGTCTACATGGCCTGATTTCAGTGGCCGGTCATCTAGATGTGCATGAGTACATGGGAATGTTGTTTTCTGTTGTTGTATGCAGCCCTTCCGTCAAGTAGACAACGTCTATTCCCCTACTGCTGTGCAGCTGAATGATGACAAGTGATGAAAGCAGACGATGACAAAGTGCTGGATGATAATCATCACCAGGTGGAAATAGATGGTTGATTTTATAGAGATATGCATGATAATGAAAGAGGGAAACAGATGACGATAATAGAGGGTAATGGATGATGATTTTGACATCATAAATGATGAAGTGGGGAAATAAGAGTTCAAGCTAGATTAGAGATGGATGATGGGAGATGAAACTGAGGCATGTTAGACTAAGTTGAGGATGATGATGGAGGGGAGTTAACGATGACACACAGAAACAGGAGAGGATAGAAAAAAGTAAGGTGATGATAATAATCTTGATGTTGATTATGATAGATGATGGTCGTGGGATTTGGATGAAATGAGTTGGTATTGATAATGATACTCCCAATACTGATTTTATAACAAATGGATGATGATAGTTGGAAATAAGCAGGTACTGATGATAATAGTCCAAATGTTGAATATGATGGATGATTATAGTGGAATGTGGATGGTGATAGATGGAAATAGGTTGATGATGATGTTAGCTTGGATGTTCATAACCGATGACAATAGTGAGATGTAGATGATGATGATAAATGGAAATGAGTTTCTGTTGATGATGCTACTCCGGATGTTGATTATATAAGAGGTAGATAATGATCGAAGGAAATAAGCAGATGTTGATGATAATAGTCCAAATGTTGAATATGATGGATGATGATAGTGGTATGTGGATGATGGAAATGGGTTGAAGGTAATACTGATAGGATTAATATTGACTATGATGGATTATGATAGACGGAAATAAGTAGGTGTTGATGATAATAGTCCCGATGTTGATTGCAATAGATGATGATAGTGGTATGTGGATGATGAGAGATGAAAATGGGTTGATGCTGATGATAGTATTGATGTTGATTATGATAGTGAGATGTTGGCGATGAAGGATGGAAATGAGCTGGTGTTGAAGACGATAGTTGTGATGTTGACTATACTGGATGATGCGTGGTGATAGATGGAAATGGTTCGATAATGATGATACTCCTGATTTTCTCTATGTTGGGTATTGATAGTGGGCTATGAATGATGATGAAGAATAGTAGTACGTGGATGATGATACATTTCAATGATTTTCCATTGATGAATCTTCTGATCGACATTACGATGGATGATGGTAGTGGGATGTGGACAGATGAAAATGAGCTAACATTGTTGATGGTGATAGCTAGAAACAAGTTGTTGATGATGATGATGATTATATTGATATTGATTATGATGGATGGTGATAGTAAGATGCAGATGGTGATATATGGAAAAGAGGTAGTGTTGAAGACAATACGTTTGATGCTGATTATGCTGGATGATGATAATGGGATGTGGATGGTGATAGATGGAAATGGGTTGATGATGATAATGATACTCCTAATTTTCACTATGTTGGATGGGAATGATGATAGAAGGAAATTAGCTGGTATTGATGATGATGGTGGTACTCTTGCTGTTGATTATGATGGATGATGATAGTGGTATGCCGATGATGATAGATGGAAATCATATGCTGTTGATTAAAATCCTGATTGACATTATGATGGATGATGATAGTGAGGTATGAATAATGACAGACAAAAATTGGTTGATGGTGATACTCCTGATTTTGATGATGATTTATAATGATAGGTGATGTGGATGATGATCAATGGGAATGGACTTGTGTTGATGTTGATACTTTTGATGTTGATTATGCTGGATGGTAATAGGTGGAAATAGGTTAGAGGTGACAATGGTATTGATTATGATGATGGTTGATCATAGTGAGATCTGGATGATGATAAAAGGAAGTGAGCCGATATTGATGATATACTAAATGTTGATTATGATGAATGATGACAGTTGGATGTGGATAAAGTTAGATGTAAATAACTTAATATTGATGATGATTATTCTGGGTGATAGTAGATAGAAATATGGAGATGATGGTAATAATCTTGATGATATTTAAGATGAATGATGATGGCGTTATGCAGATGATGATAGAAATGGGTTGGTGTTAATAGTCGGTTATGAAGGATGGTGAGAATCGAAAGTGGATGATGATAAATGAAAATGGCTTGGTGTTGATGATACTAATGATGTTGATTATGATGGATGATGATGAGATGTGAATGATCATAAATGGAAATGGTTTGTTGGTGATGATACTCAATGTTATAGAAGAAATGGATGATGATAATGGTATGTGGATAATGTTAGATTGAAATGGAGTGTTGATAATCTTGATGCTGATTGTGATGAGTGTTGTTAGTAGGATATGGAAGATGATATAGGAAAATTGGATGTTAAAGATGACAGTATTGATGGTGATTATAATGGGTGTTCATAGTGGGATGTGGATAATGATAGAGGTAAATAGGTTGTTAATGAGGACATACTTAATGTTTATTACATAAGAGATGGATGAGGATCGTGAGATGTGAATGATGAGAGATGGAAATGAGCTGGTGATGATGATGAACTCTTAATGTTTATTATGATGGATGATGACAGATAGAAAATGGCATTAATTAAGTAGAAAAGGATGAGAATGAAGATGATACTTGGAAATGGATTATCACAGAGAGTCAGGAAACCGAGTGATGATTGGAGGCTGGAGGATGATGAGGTAAACCGGATATTCGTGAGGTAAGCTCACAATAAGGGCTTCTACCCACTAGCATTTTTTTTAATGCTGCGATATCACTGCATTGTTTTCAATGGGACTTTCTAATGTTAAAATCGCAGGTTTGTGGTTTTGCGATTTTTGCGCAATGCGATTTTTAGCATTAGAAAGCCCCATAAAAAAAAACGCAGCAATATCGCAGCGTTAAAAAAAACACTAATGGGTAGAAGCCCTTAGACGGACTATCCACGGGCGTTTTGCATTGTGTTTCCCGCGACGATAATGCGGCTGCGGGGAACGTAGTGAACGCTTTTCCAAGCGAGCGGGGAATCATTGCAATCCTACGTGGTGAGCCTATCTGTCAGATAGGCTCACCGCGGAGATCCGTCTACTGGCTCCTGCTCCCGGGCGGCAGCTCCCACGGCGTAGATCTGCCGCAACGCCCATGGACAGGCAGCCTAATAGGTAGAAGCCCATGATATTGAAAAGTGATAGAAAAATGTATGTAAGAGCTCTTTCACATGAGCGTATATCGCCCGCGTTTTCATGGCCGGCTGACATACACTATTGGTTTACAATGCATCGGTTCAGATGGGCGTATTCCCGATGTGTAAAAATGTCCAGCCGGCAAAGATAGCGCTTGCAATGCAAATTCTGGCCAGATGTTTGTACGCCGGCCAGAAAAGATAGTTCTGGAACCATCTTCGTCCATAATACGGAGGCCGCTGCCATAGACTCCTATGGGAGTCTATGACCGCTGCCAGAGAAGGGAGGTGGGAGGGAGTTTAGCAGAGTGTGCTAAAATCCCTCCCCCTTGCCGGCAGCTCCCATAGGCTACATCAGAGAGGGGGAGGGACTAGCTCTGCTAAGCTCCTGCTCCCTCCCCTTTTCGTAAGCCGGTAAGGGGTGGAGAGAGGGTGGAACGGAGCGGGAGTTTAGTAGAGTTTAGCTGATGGTATCCCGAGGCTGTGGCATACATACGCTGCAGCCTCGGACGTCTGAACGGGCATTAAAATGGGAGTTGCACCCGTGACTTGGTTATGGCTGCCTCTCGTACACGCGTTTTTCGGCTACGCTGTGGCCGTGACAAGGCCGGACTAACATTTTCCTGAAGCCTAAATCTGCACAGAAAAATAGTGCCACACCTGTCCACAGGTTGTATGTGGTATTGCAGCTTAGCACCATTCGCTTCAATGGAACAGAGCTGCAATACCAGACACAACCTGTGGATGGGTGTGGTGCTATTTTTGGAAGAAAGCAGCCATGTTTTCCTACTTCTATTTCAGGGGCAGTCAGGACCACTGCTCCTAAACATCACTGAACGTTACCCACCAAAATATTGGCATCAAAAGTTGGGAGGAACCTGCTGTCAGTTTAGACCTAACAAAGGCCACTTACCCGTTCTCCTGGTGGTCCATCAGGGCCAGCTTTCCCATCGGGTCCAGTCAGTCCCTAAAAATGAAAAAGAAATGAAATTGCTGACATAGACCCCGAATGTAGATATAGGGGGGCATAAGTAGCAGGGGCACCTCTGCCAGTATTATAAATGGTAGGTGCGGGCACTTGGAGAGATTTTGCACTGGGAGTCATTGGGGATCTCCTGGACTCTACTGGCCATTGGATCTCACCAGACCATGAAGGGAACAAGACCAGTACACATAGGGATGTTGGCTCTGTACTGGATTAAGCCACATGGGCATAGGACGAGCCCAACATAACCACAGGAACCAGATTTGTACACACTGCTGGGCTTTATTGTATGAGGACAGATGCTCATTGGGAAATCCTATGTTGTAATGCACATTCTTTTAGCTTTGCCACTAGGTAGCTCCCATAGCTGTTGGCATAGTTGGCCTTAGCTATGTGAGACCTGTGCGATTCAACAGGGAGCCAGCCACCAGCTTGGGGGGCACCAGGTGAATGAAGGCTGGGGGTGGATTGCACCCCTTTGGTTTGCCCAGCTAGATGATATCCCTCCTTGTCTTGTGAAGCTACATGAATCCTCCTCCTCCTGGCTCTGTCTCCTCCACTCTGAGGTGCCACTGTCAGCCCATCAGTGCCCCCACAACACAATGGCTTAGTTCTGCTACTGTATTTATGTTGCAAGCTTGTGTCTAGTACTGTATTTATGTTATGCTCTTGGTTCTGGTAGTGTATCTATGTTAATTTGTGCTTTATTTATGTTATAGGTTTGGTTCTGGTACTCTATTTATGTTATACATCTGGTTCTGCTACTGTATTTATGTTATAAGTTTGGTTCTGGTACTGTATTTGGCTGGGTTCACACAGGGTGAAAATCCAGTGGAAATCTCGTGGAATATCCGCATTGGGACCGCACTGAAATTCCATTAGATTTCCGCAGCTAAGGTCCCGAGACATTTGTCGCGGGTTTGTAAAGCGCCTCATTCTGCTGCAGCCATCTCTCCCCATAGAGAGAAGAGAGCCAGCAGCGGAAACGGCAATACAATTGACATGCCACGCCTTTGAATTCTGTGCGGTATGTTACTCTTATCGCAGCTCGGCCGCAGTGGACTGTTCACAGCGTGTGGATGAGATTTTAACAAATTTCGGCCACTTTGCTGCTTAGTCTCAGGCTTAAGATTGCAGGCGGAATTTCTGTGTGGAAAGTCCGCACTGAAATTCTGCAGCAATTCTACTTCTTGTGAACACAGCCTTTATGTTGTAAGCTTGTTTCTGGTGCTGTATTTATGTGCTGAGCTTGGCTCTGGTAGTGTATCTATGTAATGTGGTTAGGTCATGCTGTATTCAGGTTATGAGCTTTGTTCTGAGGCTGTATTTATGTGCTGAGCTTGGCTCTGGTAGTGTATCTATGTAATGTGGTTAAGTCATGCTGTATTCAGGTTATGAGCTTGGTTCTGAGGCTGTATTTACTACTGAGCTTGGCTCTGGTAGTGTATCTATGTAATGTGGTGAAGTCATGATGTATTCAGGTTATGAGCTTGGTTCTGAGGCTGTATTTATGTACTGAGCTTGGCTCTGGTAGTGTATCTATGTAATGTGGTTAAGTCATGCTGTATTCAGGTTATGAGCTTGGTTCTGGGGCTGTATTTACTACTAAGCTTGGCTCTGGTAGTGTATCTATGTAATGTGGTTAAGTCATGCTGTATTCAGGTTATGAGCTTGGTTCTGGGGCTGTATTTACTACTAAGCTTGGCTCTGGTAGTGTATCTATGTAATGTGGTTAGGTCATGCTGTATTTAGGTTATGAGCTTGGTTCTGCTGCTGTATTCAAGTATTGAGCTTGGTACTAGTGCGGGATTTATGTAATGAGCTTGGTGCTGTACAGTACTTAGTCACTGAGCTGTTCTGGTGTAGATATGCTGCTATTCCACAGATTTCGACATAAGCAGAGAACAGGCAGACTGCCTATCAGTGATATATATATATATATATATATATATATATATATATATATATATATATATATATATATATATATATATATATGTGTATATCGTTTTTTTTCTTATGACGGTAATTCGCAAAAAAAAAAGAATTCATGCAGTGTGCCATCTAACCGAAGGCCAGCGCTGCCTATATGACACTAGGTGGATGCCAATCAGCTACCCTTGGCATGGTGAGAGGTGCATTATAGGTAAAGCAAGGTGAGTTACTTACATCAATACCTGGCAGTCCAGACAGTCCGGGTTTTCCATCTGCTGCTGGTTTTCCGGCGGCTCCTTTTGGACCCTTTTGAAGTAAGATAACAAATATACATTATACAGCTCCCATCTACTACCCCCAGTATGTTGCAGGGGCAGTGATGCCCGGTGTTCTGCATGGCTCCATGCTCCACTGAACAGAACTGGTGTAGTCAATTGCTGGCGTATGACTGATAAGCTGTGTCGGGAGTTGTAGACATGTGACATGTGCCGGTGTTAGATGCTTTTTAGCTTTGCCCCAGCTATAATCTGTGACTCCACTTCCTGTCTCGTCAGTGGCTACTGCTTTGTTTTTCTCCATGCTTTATACTGCAGCTCTACTTGCCCTGATTGGCTGCTGTGTACTAGCACATGCCCACCCCTAGCAAGAGGTTGGTGCATGGAGAGCAGATGTCCATTACAGCAATGATAGGATGAGTGTTGTCCCTACAATATTTTCCACGGTGCTTTTCTAAGTATGCACTTACTGGGGTCCCAGGTAATCCAGGGGGGCCGACTTCACCCTGCATGATAAAAATAAAAGAAAGTTTTTAGTATTTGCGATTACAAAAAAAATTTCTAATAAGTTATTAATGCATCTTGAATGATTATAACCCCTTACAATATGCTTGATTAGGTCGTATGTGAGTCATATACGGGGTCCCACTGGTCAGGACTTGTCTCTATTAGCTGCAGCCCCCACTCTGGAGGACTCAGTGCAGCCATAGAGTACATGTACGGTAATTAACTTAAAGGGGTATTCCGGGCATTTAACTCCTTTTAGTACTGATGATCTATCCTTAGGATAGGTCATCAATAGTTGATCGTGGGGGTCTGCCATTCAAGACTCCCAGTGATCAGCTGATCTAAGCCCCTACGCTCACTATAGCAGGGCCGGATGTCCGCATTGTAGTTGGAAGCCATGATTTCAATGGGACCCATACCTTCTATACAGTTCTGGTTATGATCCCAATGTGGACAGAGCTGTCAAAATCTGGCCTGCTATACTGAGTGTGGGGACTAAAGTTCAGCTGATTGTCAAGAGTCCCAAGCAGCAGACCCCCATCAATCAATTATTGATGACATACGCTGATGATAGGTTATCAATACTGCAAGGGATTAGATACCTGGAATACCCCTTTAAATGAGCAACTTGTAATACTACAATTGCCCTGTAGTGGCCACTGCAGGCGAAATGAGCAGCTGCTCACAGTGATACCATCTGATCACAGGGGATTTCAGTTGCTGGATTGCTTAGCAAATTGTCGCAGGTTCCTTTTTACATAAGGGGTTGTCCATTAAAGACAGCGATAAATGCCTGACAGCCGAGACCCCAAGATCTGCACACCCCAAGTGCCGCATGTCAATGGAACGGTGGTGGGCATGCATGACCACCGCTCCATTCACTTCCCTGGGATAAAGGGAAACTGTTGAGTGCATCTATCTCCCGCTGTCCCATAGAAGAGAATGGAGTAGCGGTACATGGGGCATTTGGGTGCGCCGGTCTCTGGATCGCTTGGGTTTGCAGTAATCAGATCCTGTGGATAGTAGATAAATGTCTTTAATGGGAAAACCCCTCTAAGGAAGTGATTGATATTTTTTGTAAAGTTGCTCCAAAGTTGCTCCAAGTTGCTCGAAGAAGGATTTTAAAGGGGTCTTGCAACCTTGTGAAAAAAATCTTAAAGTGGACATACAGGATTAGAAAAACATGGCAGCTTTCTTCTGAAACAGCGCTACACTTATCCATAGGTTGAGTTTGGTATTGCAGCTCGGCTCCTGTGTACACGTTGGGCGCTGTTTTAGGAAGAAATCAGCCATATTTTTCTAAGCCGGTCAACCTTTAATCATAATGCAGCAAACTGGTCTTGGTACATTGGGTTCTGTTCGGTGATAGCCTGGTGGTATGATGCAGTCACTAGGCGGTCTTGGGGTGGCGGAGTGCTTTATAGAAGTATATTGGGTTCTGCTCAGTAACAATAAGATGGTCATGTTTATGGTGATAATGTTTGTTCCGTGTGGCCACTATTTGACGGTATTGAATGGTGGCCATATGACAATTATTAGGGGTACCTTCTCACATAGATTAGTGGTCCGTGTCTTGCGTCTTACTGACTCCATCCTTCATCACTAACACGTGCCACTTCCGATTCGCTCACCACTGTATACATAACCCTTGGGGGGGGGCATATGCTTTGGGCTTGTGCCCCTGATCCTTACAGACCCTAGCAATACCCATGATTGTCATAGAAGGGTTGTGGGGTTGATACTCCTGGTTATCTTACAGATCTATCAGCAGAATACAGACTGCCACCTATGATAGTCTCTGTGTGCATTCTGGGTACACAAGGTCTAAAAAAGGGCTTGCATTCTGCTAATGGGCGTCCATTGCAACAGTAGGGAGTTTCCTGATCCCATATACCCCTGCAAGTATTGTACATTTTAAGCTCCCCCCCTAATCCTGATGGGAGGTGGGTATGGAGAATCGGCAATAGCCTCCAAGTACTGAGCTCCAAACCATCCTAGATCCAGCAGGACAGTCCTGGATTTTGGAAGTATCCCGGTGTCCTGGGAAACCCAACCCTTCCCCTCTTGTCCCTACAGCCTGGCATCAGAGAGCATCAAGGACAATGTCAGCATCAGGATCCGATGCAGCGACTGCAGAGACCAAGGGGGAGGGATGGGTTTGAGATGAGACAGGGACTTGCAGCTTCACCTGTATATAGTATTAACCCTCGTCACGATGTTCTTTTCCATCATTGTGATGCCAGGGCAATCAGTATGGAGGTCCTTATAGTGTATAGGGGGCACTAAAGTGCATCATAAGGGGCACTTTTTGTGTAGGGGAACTGATGACCTTCAGGGCATCAGTAAAGGAAGTTTTTCAGTGTAGGGGCACTAAGGGGGCATTATATTGTGGTGGATGCACTAAGGGGACATCTTTTGTGCAGGGAGCACTCAAAGGGCATTGATACCGTACGGGGGCACTAAGAGGGCACCGTTATTTTGTACCACACAAAGTGAGCACTATGAAAGTGTGTGGGGCACAAAGAGGTCCGAGGAGGATTGGGTGGGGTTAGAGGTGTGGCTTAATACATGCAGCCTCATGTCCGATTTTTGCTGCGGAATCCGGACCGGGCGTCCGCCTTCGGATTCCGCAGCAATAACCCTCCATAGCATGCAATGGTAAAATCATTCTTTATGCACACGAGCGGAAACCAATTGCAGTTTCCGCTCACGGATGAAAAATTGCAGCATGCTCTATTTTACTGCGGTTCCCGCACGGACGGCTTCCATTGAAGTCAATGGACGCCATCCGACCCGCAGACTGTCCACAATTGATATTGTGGATGGGCTGCAAGCAGGAGTTTGAAAAAAAAATCTGTACTGCGCACGTCCGACGGCGAACTGTACAGGCCATCCGCAGTACAGAAGAAGAAGAAAAGAAGACGGTACGCGCAGACGCCACTGCCACCAGGGTTGGATTCAGCTGCGGGCTCCCGCATGTGGAATCCCGACCCTCTCGTGGACATGAGGCCCAATATTTGATCAGTGGGGGTACACCGCTTGGCATCCCCACCAATCAGCTGACTGAAATGACAGTGGTGCTCGTGTGAATGCTTCTGTCCTTTCAGTCCAGAGCAGACACAGCGCCATACATTGTATAGAGGTTGTGCCTGGTATAGCAGCTCAGTCTCATTCTCTTGAATGGGACTGAACTGCTGTCAGGCCGTGTGATGGATGAATGTGACCTCACGGGCTTGAGAAGTGGCTGCTCACTCGAAAGCCACGGCCTTTTCAATCAACTGATCAGCGTAGGTCACAAATAGAGAACTCAGGCGATCAACTATTGATGACCTATCCTGAGGTTAGCTCAGAAATAGTATAGTCCTGGGAAACCCCTTTAACCCTTTCCAATCCACTTTCTGACGTCTGAAGACATTCTGATTAAAGACTGTACAGCTCCGATGTCGGAAGACGTCCCGCAGGGTATTCTTACTGTATATCACTGGCCGCTCTGTTGTCGGGGGCCTCTCCAGCATGTTCTATGCTGCAGTACTGGCTCTAGCCAGCAGATGGCACCATTGTATAATGGCCAAAAGAGAAAACCCCCTAGGAAACCCTGAATCCAAAATTGGATTACGAAGGGTTAAGCTGTTTTGGGGCCATGTGGCTACAATGTTTTTTTGGATGCGTGTGGCTGTGTTGTTTCTCAGATCACATGATGTCCTCATCTCTAGGGGCATGCGACTGGTATTTTTAGATGTGTGTGGCTGCGCGGTTTCCTGAAGGGCATGATGCCATTGTTTTTTGGGGTGCATGATGTCATCTTTCAGGGGGTCATGGGACTGAGCTGTTTTTTGGGTGCACATTATCATTGTTTCTTCAAGTGTATGTGGTTGCGTTATTTACTGGGGTGCAAGACGTCACTGTTTCTAGGACTCCCAAGGCTGCATTGCTTTTAGGGAGCAAGTGGCTGTGTTTTTTTTTTCTTCAAGACATCAATATGTCTTAAGGTGCGTGATGTCATCATTTCTAGGGGCATATGGCTGTGCTGTTCCTTGAGATGCGTGACATCGGCATTACCTGGGGTGCATATGGCCATGTTGCTTCTTGGGGTGCATGTAGCTGCATTGAGGTTCATGACATCATCATTTCCTGGGGCTGTGACAGTGAATGTAATGTGTGGCCCTCACATGGCGTTAACCCTTTCCAATCCAATTTGTATCCTGGTTTTCCTAGGGGGCTTACTCTTTTTCTACCATTATACAACGGCGCTATATGCTGGCTATATCCAGTACTGCATGAGGTGACACATTGGATAGGCTCCGACAGGAGGGAGGCTGGCAATATACAGTAAGAGAACCCCAACGGACGTCTTATAACATTGGAGCTGTACAGCCTTAAATCATAATGTCTTCAGACGTCAGACAGTGGATTGGAAAGGGTTAAGGGCTATCTTGCTGGCTATGATGATTCGGTGGCTTGTTACCCACTACAGATATACAGGGGGCCACGGAAAAGTAGCTCAGCACCGCACTCTTATAATAGCGGTCTAAAAAAGAATCTTTGTTGCCCATAGCAACCAATTACAGCGCAGCTTTCATTTCACCTCAGCAGTATAAGAAATGAAAACTGCGCTGACTGGTTGCTAGGGGCAACGCAGACGGATGATCTTGTTGACAGCTTTCCTAAGAGTGCCGTAGCCGGCCCTGAAGATGGAGAAAGAGGGAATTCGAGGGTGGAGAAGAAGGAGGGGAGAAGTAACGGATGCTGAGCCGTAAGAGGGCCGTTCTTTGGGTAACTTGGTGTATTACTGGGACCTCGCGGACATCCTGATAACACATGTGCTTGTCCTGTTTACCTGGGTATTACAGATGATCCCCCCGATGTGACCCCCATAACGCACCTTAATGATTCTTAGATACAGAAATCTGATATCAATGGAAACAGAAACTCAAAAAGTTTCATTTCGCAAAACCGTCTGACAGCAAGACGTCCTTGTTGTCCGCAGCAGCCAATCACAGCGCAGCTTGGTCTGGATCCACTATGGAGTGTGCGATTTAATGAAGGCTTCCCACGACTGATCACGCGCGGTTCGTAAGTGCACTGCTATCAGCAAATCTTCGTTACAATCACGGCGCAGCGTTCATCTCTCAAGCTGCTGAGGTGAAATGAACGCTGCGCTGTGATTGGCTGCTGGGGGCAACGAGGACGTCTTACTGCTAGGCGGTTCTGCTAAATGAGGCTCAAAACGTTTTATTCTGCCGTCGTCGCCGCTAGGGGGATATGAGACAAAATGGCAGCAAGCGAAGACAGGAGAGCATTTGGTCCTTTATCTTCATGCCTAACAGTCTGTTATTAGTGTGAAATGTCATTTACAAACACAGTCCGGTGAGGCTCCGCCCAGCGGGCGCGCAATTTGTAAGCGGTACTCCAGTATTAAGAAAAAAATTGTATCTGTAAGCGAAAATCATCCGGCCGTCCACCAGTAAGCGTGGAAACAGCGGAGCGTCCGTGCAAGATTCACACACAGTCCTCAGAAATCCACCCTCAGAGCGAGCGGAGAATGGGACGTGTGAGGGATTCTGCGCAAATGTTTGTGACGTTATCCTTACTGACTGTGAATGCTACCGGCCCCAGAACTGGACGACAAACCGCGGCAACGTTCTTTCTACAGCAAACTGTAATGGGAAGCGACGGTTTTATGGAGTCTTTAGCGTTTAGTGATGAAGACACCGTCCACCTTCCAGGCAACAAACGTAATGTCAGAATGTGGGGGAGGGGAACCCACCGGTCTACGTGGAGCGTCCGGGCGACTCCCCCACGGTAAATGTGTTCTGCGCTATAACCTGCAGGAAGGTGTGCGGCCCCTTCGTACTCCATGAGGAAACAATCCGGCAGATCTTGTACCTGGACGCTACAGATATGGCGCCTGCCGCAGCCGGAACAGAAAATCCCACCAGTACCCCCCACCGCCCCATTGTCACAATGACGTCAGAAGTGAGCGGCGACCACCATACAGATGGATCGGCCGTGCCGGTGGTGACGATAGTGAACTTCTTCCTCAGCCTCCACGTTCCCGGACCTTACACCTTGTGATTAGAGTCCACATCCCCCGTACTGCCCACCATGATCGGCGGCATCCTAGAAGTCATTGCATCCGTCAATCGGGATCCACTACAACATGTATGGCAGGAACTTGACTACAGGTTCCATGTGAGTCCGGTGACAAAGGAGGTCACACTGATCACCGCTGATGGGGAAAACATTCTTGATGTTGTGCAACAAAACCTTTTGAGTTTCTGTTTCCATGAATATCAAACTTCTGTATCTGAGTCGGGAGTTATGGGGACTTCACATCGGGGGGATCATCTGTAATAACTGGGTATCTGCACCCAGGCCAATGATGCTTCCCTTCTGAGGGTAGCGCCACAGGTCTCCTGTGTTCTGGAAGGTGCCATGGAGCAGGGAGGTAGCGGCAGGACACTGGCGGCTCTGTGTGGAGTGGACGGGGAGGGGGTGCACAGAGCATCCTTTATACTCCACTGTATAAACACTCCGCTCTCCAACACAGGAATGCCATTAACCACTTACCTGCCACAGCATCCAACCACACAATGAAAAGCCATCTATATACAGACACCCCTGCAGCAATGATAGGGTTAAGTCCCCACTGCTGCTGTGCATAATGCTTCAGCTTTGCAATCAGCCCCATTACTTACATCTATTCCATCCTTGCCCGCTGCTCCAGGGGGTCCCTGCGGACCTGGGGGTCCTGGGAGTCCAACATTCTGTAAAAGGATAGACAAGCAGTAAGTGGCATACATAGAAGGGCTGGGGTGGGCAGATCAGCTGGGGTCAGACATGGGGGCTACATAGAAGCATCACACTAGTAATAAATGAAACAGTGCAATATGATGATAGAGTGCAAGCTCTTGGGTCACAGAAATGGGATGCTGGAGATACAATGTGGCCGTAGGGATCATATGATGACGTCCACATACATGTAACAGTGTGACATGTCCTGGGCGGGTGGTGTGACATTCTTCATACATGTGACTATTGTCCAATTACCCCCTCCCCCCATATATCATTGCCCTTCTCATGATGTACGGAAAGTCAGTGTTACACAACACCAAGTAGATGGCCAGTATACACTCAGTACTCTGTATACAGCTAGCACCATATATACAGTCAGCACTCTGCATACAGCCAGCACCATGTATACGATGAGCACTGTGCATACAGCCAGCACCATGTATACAGTCAGTACTCTGCATACAGCCAACACCAGGTATACAGTCAGTACTCTGCATACAGCCAACACCAGGTATACAGTCAGTACTCTGCATACAGCCAACACCAGGTATACAGTCAGTACTCTGCATACAGCTAGCACCAGGTATACAGTCAGTACTCTGCATACAGCTAGCACCAGGTATACAGTCAGTACTCTGCATACAGCTAGCACCAGATATACAGTCAGTACTCTGCATACAGCTAGCACCAGGTATACAGTCAGCACCACATATACAGTTAGTATTCTGGATATAGCCAACACTAGGTATACAGTCAGCACCATGTATACAGCTAGCACTATGCATACTGCAGTCTATATGGCATCACATTTATTTTCAGCACCAGACATGCACCATCCAATAAGGCCGGGTCCCAGTAGTGAGTGCCCCATGGGGCCACTGTGGATTTCTGGGCCCTATGTGACCAGTGGGCCCCGGGCGGCCATGCTGCATTGTATATTCTGTTGTATCTCTAGACTGGATTTTACAACCCCCTCCAGGTATGTTAGTCAGGTGGCTGCAGGATTGGTGGCCGGGCCCCACAGGGCCCTCTTCTTCCCTAAGGCTGTATTGTGAGACACACAGAACTCACGTGTGAAAAGAACCCAATTATTTCCAATGCATTCATCTACATGAGCGATTTTCCCCTCGTACCAATAATGCGAGATGGAAAGGCGGCAGCGGGTACCATTTTTGGGTGATTCCGCTGTGAAAAATCGGCCAGTCTTTCAATGTGAAAAACAAAATCGCTTTGCGCTCCCGTGTCTGTGATTTGCACGCGAGTCGAATGTGATGCATTTTTCCCCCCTTTCAGCTATTGGAACATTTCATTAGTGCGTGAAAACTGCGCAGCGATGCGAATTACACATTTTTAATGCTGAAATCCGTCGCTAGAACCTGAAAATCACAGGTTTACAAGTGCGATCTAGGTCCGATCTATATCACGCTCCCTTGTGTATATACACCCTGTGAACACAAGACATAACAGGACCTGTAGCTTGTCAGTCCGCGAGGAAGCCGGTCCTGGCATCGGCTGGGCCAATCAGTGGGGTGTATTTATGATGTCACTGAAGAGAATATATTCAACTAATATTACCGTCTATTATAATAGACCGATATCACCGACTCATATAATATACCAATATACCAACTAATATCACCGACTAATATAATATACCAATATACCAACTAATATCACGACTAATATAATATACCAATATACCAACTAATATCACCGACTCATAATATACCAATATAACCAACTAATATCACCGACTAATATAACATACCAATATAACCAACCAATATCACCGACTAATATAATATACCAATATAACCAACCAATATCACCGACTAATATAATATACCAATATAACCAACTAATATCACTGACTAATATAATATACCAATATACCAACTAATATCATTGACTAATATCACCGACTAATATAATATACCAATATACCAACTAATATCACTGACTAATATAATATACCAATATACCAACTAATATCATTGACTAATATCACCTACTAATAGAACTGACTGATATCACTATCATCATCGACTAATACAATCTACCACGATAACCAACTAATATCACCAACAGAGTAAACTTATATAACCGACTGATATAATAGACCAATATAACTCACCAATATCAGCATCTAACAGAACTGACTAATATAACTGACTGATATTACCAAGGTCACCAACTACCGTGTTTCCCCGAAAATAAGACAGTGTCTTATATTAATTTTTGTTCAAAAAGGTTTAACTTTTTTACATGTATAGCTGCCTGGACACTATTTAAAATGACTTTTTAAATGAACTGTTAGCAGGGCTTAATTTTGGAGTAGGGCTTATATTTCAAGCATCCTCAAAAAGCCTGAAAAATCATTTTGCATCCTCAAAAATTCTGGAAAATCATGCCATGTCTTATTTTCAGGAAAACAGGGTAATATAATAGACCAATATAATCAACTAATATCACAGACTAGAACTGACTGATATCAGATTAATATTACCGACTAATAGACCCAACTTATATTACCGAGTGTTATAATAGACCGATATAACAGACTAATATTACCGACTGATCTAACTAACTGAAAGACCCGATTAATATGACTCACATGACCGACGGATATCACTGACTCACATAACTAATATAACTAGTAATATAACCCACCTATATGGCCGACTAACACCCTTGTCCTCTGAGCTTACAATCTATCACCTGGCTGTGAGTCTGCGGCCGTACTGATAGGCTGAACATGTTCTGCGGATTCCAGGCGATCTCACGGGGGAATAAGAGATTCCAGGACAGACTAATAAGAGTGTGTAGCACACAAGCGGTGCAGTGTCTGCAGGCAGGAAGGCACAAGGCTCCATGTGTAGGACTGTTTACACAGCAGCGCAGGCCTGAAGAGCGGAGGGGAAGTGCATAAGGCAGCAGCACAAGAGGGGCTTTGTTAGCAGCGCACCGATTATTCTTCCACTCCTGACATTCCTGGAACTGACATGGATCAAAGGTAGAGATGTAGCAGAGTGGAATTTGTCATTTAACACAATCAATAATTATGCAGAGGACTGGATGTAAACCGACTGAATTCTCTCAACTCGTGTTGGGCAAATACTGCAACCCCCAAAAATGACAAACTCAACTCTGCTACATTTGTATGAGAGATTCCTTATCAGATTACACAGCAGGAAGCTTTAAAACATCCAATATCAACAGAAAGTCATCAAGAAGTTACATTTTAGACATACATATAGAGCGAAATGTAGCAGAGCTGACATGGCTTTTTTGGGGGATTGTCTTTGTTGTTCATCCTGATGCAGAAGTAGTAGAGCTGAGCTTGCCATGTGGCACAATGTTCAGTGTTTCACAAAACTACATTATTTGTGCACAAAACCGGAGCAGTTAGATGACAAATTCACTTCTGCTAAAGCTGTAACCAAAGGATGAGCGAGGAATTAATGTAGAGGTGTAGCAGAGCTGACTTTGTCATTTAACACCGTTTGTAATTTTGCACAGCACTGTATGTGAACCTACGGAAATGATCTCATCTGATGTTGGATAAATGCAGCAGCATTACAACAAACTGAGCTCTGCTACATCTGTGATTCAAAGAGTTGGGGTCTTAGAGAGGAAAGGGCTAATGCACCCAATTTTTGCCAAATGACAAACTCAGCTCTGCTACCTCTGTGACTCTAGATGACATTGTGGAGTTACTTGCAGTCCAGTGTGCCACCCTTAATAACACACAGTGATATCAAGGCACATTGTGAAGTGACAAACTCAGATCTGCTACATCGATACATCCAAGAACTACACAGCAAAGAATTCGGTTAATCTGCAGATTTCCGCAGAGCATTGGTCCTACACCCAGCAGACCCTTGCAGATCATTGATGTGCTGAATTCACAACCCCCTGGCAGAAATTTCACACAGTAGGTAAAAGCCAACAAGTAGTCAGCTACTATCATATCTGGGCATCCTGGCAGTGCCAAGGACGACGATGGCACCATGCAACCCAATTTTCTTATTGCGCTTCACAGATCCCTTTTGCGCAGATGGAGCAGACCTGCCGGGCTCCAGCGACCAGAGTTCAGCTTACCTGTGATGCCACCAGGTGGACTATTAGAAAGAACCCAATAGCTGGGAACCATGCCATGGTCACCCTTCGCCCACCGCTGGCTCTACGCCGTCCTAAGGTCTCCCCCTTTGTGCCGGCTTGGAGCCCCTGAGTGAGGGGTGTCTGACTCCAGATAAAGTGTGTTCTGCTGGTCCCAGAGATGTGCAGAGTCAGGGGGCTTCAGAGTGCTGGAGGTGGAGAGAGTGTGGGCAAAGGGAGGAGGGAAACCTGGAACCCACCTATGAATGAGGGCACTGATGATTGGCAGCCGCGTCCCCTGGAATGCCTGGAATAACCGGAGAAAGGGAGAGAGGTGGGAACATGGAGGGATGCAGTTCTCAGACACACATGGGTCCCTATGCCGGGCACCTGATGCCAGGTGGCGCCCATGCCCAAATCATCCAGTAGCTCCACCCAAAAGCCGAAAATAGAAATGTTTCTATATGGAGGAAAATGCAAATCACATCCCAAAGATTTAGAAGATCAACCATGCCATCCATGAAGGGCAGGTGCCATTATGTCACCCGGTGCCAGGATTGTGATGCCCCATGGTTGGTGCATAAAGCTTGCATCATCAAAAGCTGCAATCATTTCATAATGATATTTTGTAATATACGGAGGGTAGGTCAAAAATTATCCGCACTTCATATTAAGCCTTCTGTTGGCCGCACCGTCCGATCAGCGCTGTTCGTTGTAGGTCGCCGTCTTAGCGCTCTGAAGGTTTGGACATGTTGAACAAGCATTAACGTATTTGCGGAATGAGCTATGCTTTTTTGCGCGCATTGAGGGTATTTTACTGTACTTTGTGCCTGCAAGGCATGTTCATTAGCGCGTGCTAAACACAGACGCACTGATTGAAATGGCAAATTAGTCTAATGAGTTCCAGGTAGGTTATCTTTCCAGCGCAGCGCTTCACGCATCTCCTTGCGCATCGCCATTGACTTCTATGGGGACTTTGGGTGTGCATGTCAAGAAATGCATTGAGATCAATGGGTTCTATTGTTTGCATATTGCGCATGCAAAATATACGTGCGAATCAGCCCGTGTGAAGGGGGCCTTCATGTGTTACTGCAGTGCAAGAAAAAATGGCTGCTACAATTGGGATTTGCATGAAAGAAGCGCAACGTGCAGAGATTCGTTTTTCGTGGTCCGAGGCGTCTGCTGCCGGTATTTATGGAAGACTTTGGGCACAGGATGGAGAACGGGTTTTATCATGAAGTGCGTGTGAATCGAGTTCAAGGAAGGTGGGACAAGTGTCAGCCATGCAGGAGCCGGACGCCCGTCCACCATTCTCAAGGGCCGGTATTAGAACATTATCAGGGAAAGGTTCAGCAACCCCCGGCGCTCGTTACTGCGAGCGGATCAGTGAGGAGCTGAAGCCCAAAGTGCAGAGGGCGCTGCCCACAGGTGTTGGGTTGTAGGACATTGCACGCCCGCACACCGCTGCCCGTACTGCCCACACTCTCCAAATACGTTGTTAAAGCCTCCCCCTCTAGTCCTGATCTCCCCTCAGACTGTTTGCTCCCCTGTAAGAAGCCCTAAGAGGATGAAGATGCACATCTAATGGAGAGCTGAAGACGGCGCGGCGTTCGTGGATCACAGATCAGACTGAAACAATCTAATGAGGGAATAGAAAGCTTGTTGACGGCCGGACAACAAGGATCGGGAGGCAGAGAGGATGGGGAAAAGTAATACAGCTGGTCTAAGTTATACAACTCCGGTATATAGATATATGGAGCATGCTGGTATAACCTGGGTATCTCTTGTATATAATTATATATGTACAGCTGGTAGGACTTATATATCTCCTGTATATAGTGATATGGAGCATGCTGGTATAACCTGGGCATTTCCTTTATGTAATTACATAACTTATACCAGCGCTATATATATATATATATATATATATATATATATATATATATATATATATATATATATATATATCCATATATATCCATATCTATAGTGACCTGGACCATGCTGGTATAACCTGGGTATCTCCTGTATATAATTATACGTGTAGTGCTGGTATAACTCGTGAAAACAAAGGTTTGGTCCCGTGTTGAGCAGTAGAGCAAAATGTGATTGTTCTCAGCAAGAGAAACCAAGTAATCATGTAGATATGATGGCTTTTAATGGCTAACAAAAATACATGATGTTACAGCGAGCTTGCGAACCTCTCGGGCTCTTCGTCAGGCTTAAATGGAATAGATGTGAAGAGGCATGAATATTTATACACACTTATAACATACATACTTATGACACGGCACAGATATGGATGTGATTGGTTCGCACTTCTGTGTTACAGGCAACCTCCAAGTCTGAGTAACGTTATAATCAGGAGTGCATTACCCTCCAACACAGAAAAAGGAACTTATCCCTGTAATGTAAGGAGCTGTAAGACCTGCTGCCATGTACGGACCGCGGACAGGATACGGATCCCCAACACACAGCAGGACTATAAGATCCCGGGGACATTCACATGTTCCACGTCTGATGTTGTGTACCTGATCATGTGCAGTAAATGTCCTGTTGGGGGTCTTTATGTTGGAGAAACAGGACAGAAACTCAAAGCCAGGATGAGATCTCATCGCCATACGATTGAACACAGAAGAAGAGAATTACCTGTGGCCGAGCACTTCTCTAACCATGGACATGACATAGGAGATATGAGGGTTTTAATATTGAAGGGTGGTTTCAAGTCACAAAACCACAGAAGAATTTGGGAATATAAATTGATAACAACCTTTGACACGCTGAATACGGGGTTAAATGATTCCCCAGGATTTATGTGTGAATGGGAGGTGTGAGACATTTATTGCCCAGATAAGACTGCTGGCCTGGTGAAAACCACCATCAACAGTAATTCAGGGACCATAAACTTATTATCCCTTATCAGTGTCTAGTTATAAATGTTTGTGTGTCTCTTGTAGCATTCCTGGCCTGAGGACCCCCCCTTCCCCTCCAACACTAATTCAGGGACCATGAAACTTTCACTCCGCTATCAGTGCCTAGACAAAAAAAAGTTTGTTTTCCGTTGCAGAATTCCTTTTAAGTGCAAACCAATCCCATCCATGTCTGTGCCTTGTCATAAGTGTGTATGTTATAAGTGTGTATAAATATCCATGCCTCTTCAGATCTATTCCATTTAAAGGGGTTGTCCCGCGCCGAAACGGGTTTTTTTTTTTTTTCAACCCCCCCCCCGTTCAGCGCGAGACAACCCCGATGCAGGGACGTACAGAAAGCTCACCGGAGCGCTTACCTTAATCCCCGCGCTCCGGTGACTTCTATACTTACCTGTGAAGATGGCCGCCGGGATCCTCTGCCTCCGTGGACCGCAGCTCTTCTGTGCGGTCCATTGCCGATTCCAGCCTCCTGATTGGCTGGAATCGGCATGTGACGGGGCGGAGCTACACGGAGCTACACGGAGCCCCATAGAGAACAGGAGAAGACCTGGACTGCGCAAGCGCGGCTAATTTGGCCATCGGAGGGCGAAAATTAGTCGGCACCATGGAGACGAGGACGCCAGCAACGGAGCAGGTAAGTAAAAAATTTCTTATAACTTCTGTATGGCTCATAATTAATGCACAATGTATATTACAAAGTGCATTATTATGGCCATACAGAAGTGTATAGACCCACTTGCTGCCGCGGGACAACCCCTTTAAGCCTGACGAAGAACCCGCGAGGTTCGCAAGCTCACTGTAACATCATGTATTTTTGTTAGCCATTAAAAGTTATCATTTCTACAAGACCATGTGGTTTCTCTTGCTCGATATATAATTTGTACAATGCATTTGGAAAGTCTTCAGCCCCTCTGACTTTTTTACATTCTATGTTGTGGCTTTGTGCGGCTCCCCCTCATTCTGCACTCAGCGCCCCATAAGGACAAAGTGAGACCAGAATGTTAGAAAGGTTTGTCAATTTTTTTAAAATGAAAACCATTTTCCATTGCCATCATTATTCACTCCCCGCACTCTGCACTTAGGTGAAGCCCCTTTGGCAGCGAGTCCAGCCTCCAGTCTTTTTGGGGATGACACCACAATGTTTGCACCCCTGGATTTGGGGATTTTCTGCCCTCTGTCAGGTTGGATGGGGGCCACCTGTGGATGCCAGTTTCAGGTCCCTCCAGAGATATGCGAAGGGGCAGTCCTAAAGGCCATCGGAGGTCCGGCTGCAATATTTGCACATGTACCAACCGGTTGCCCCCACCCGCAGAGATGCCACGCTGCCGCCATCGGCTCATACAGCAAACATTCCCACATCCACAAACAAGACAAAAACACAAATCTGTATTTTCTCTTTTTTTTCTTCAATTTACAAACAATAAATAAAAGCCAAACGTGATCCAACAGGGTAAAGATATCATACAAATCTACGGAAAGTTCTGGCAAATGTCATGTTCATTACAAAGGTCCCTCCCCCCCCCATACTGCGCAATTCACATTAGCTCCAGGCATTACCTGTGTCAGTGGGATCGCTGCGCGCCGCTCATTATGTGTCACCGGTGAGGCATAGAACATTTAAAGGGATCGGTCACCGCTGAATACCACTTTTTTAATCTAAATAGGTCCAATTTTTTTTGCACTGCTTAGTTTCTTTATAGCCGGCAGGGCGCCATTTTCCGTCTTTAGAGCTCCAAATTCCCTGTATAGTCGCCACATTAAAGGGGTTGTTCAACCACAGTTATAACTTATCCACAGGATAGGGGATTACTTTGTGATTGTGGGGGTTCGACCCCCATTGATCCAAAAAATGGCCAAGCGAGGTGTCTAGGAGTGAAAGGAGCGGCGGAAGCAAATGTACCCCGCTGCCCGCTTCACTTCAATAGACCCGCTGGCACTAGTAGAGATCAACTGCGCTCAGCTGGCTCCAGCAGTCCTATTGAAATTAATGGTGTGGCAGCACACGTGTGACCACGGCTTCCTTCATCCACAGACGCGCTGAACCTCCATTCTTGGCATCTGTGAGGGTACCAGCGGATGAACCCCCACTAGAGATGAGCGAGCGTACTCGGAAAAGCACTACTCGCTCGAGTAATTTGCTTTATCCGAGTATCGCTGTGCTCGGGTCTGAGGATTCGGGTGCCGGCACGGAGCGGGGAGCTGCAGGGGAGAGCGGGGAGGAACGGAGGTAAGATCTTTCTCTCCCTCTCTCCCGCCCGCTCTCCCCTGCTCCCCGCTGCGACTCACCTGTCAGCCGCAGCGGCACCCGAATCTTCAGGGACGAGCACAGCGATACTCGGATAAAGCAAATTACTCGAGCGAGTAGTGCTTTTCCGAGTACGCTCGCTCATCTCTAACCCCCACCAATCACTAAGTTATCCCTGATCCTATGGATAAGGAATACATTCCCTTGGTAGGACAACCTGTTGGGGGTTTTGGTCCTAAAGGACCACACACTTTTTTAGGGATCATTTTGCCCTTTTTGTTTTTCAGCTACCACAATTATTTTTGCTGTTTTTTTCCCGTGACACACAAGGCAATTTTTTTAATATCTCCCCGCCTCCCTAAAATAAAGTACGGGAATGGGTTTCTCATTCTGTTTTGGACATTTTGATATATTAGGCCTCGTGTCCACGGCATAAATAGATATACAAAATCTGGGCGGGTCTCCTGCGCGTGCGATCCGCAGCCATAGGGAATCATTGGGCACCCGTTGGGTGATCAAATACCTGCGGATGTCATTTCTCCCCAGCGTGTGGATCACCAATGGAAGCTGGTCGGATCCGCGGCATGGACGCAGTGGACAGCAGTTTAAAAAAAAAAGACCGAACAGCACATGCACGTGGCACACCGCCGACGTCCCGAATGCATCTGCTGTGCAGAAGATCCGGCCATGAAAGAGGAGAGCCCTGCAGCGTCCGAAAAGTTAAGTATAATGTATTTTCTGGCCTCATGTCTGCAGACCGGGTGGAATCTGCTGTGGGATTCCACACGGGGAAACTGTGCGGGCCCGTGGACAGGAGGCCTAATTTGTCTAGTTTTATATTGCAGGGTGCATACGGCGACGGTCATTTTCTTTTTAGGAACATATGTATATTTTTTTGTAACTTTAGTTGTTTTTTTTAACATCTGGGAGTCATTCACATTTTTTCTTTAGTTTACACTTCTCCAGTGTAGCTGGGGCATCCTCAAGAGGGGCATCCTCAGGAACCGCATTCATAGGAGCCCCAGTTAGAGGGAAAAAATATCCTCCTGTAGTGACAATAGTCTTTAACAGAGCTGATCAGGGTCTGCTAGGACTGCCGGGTCGCATAGCGGAATATTTCCACTTTTTAGTACATAACGCTCATCGAGCGCTATGTAGCCTGGAAGGTAGAAGTGGCTAAAAACCTGATAAATCAGCATTTTTTTTTAACCTGCTGTCAATGCAGGAGCCAGAAGCGGACAGCTCTGTCCACGTTGCAGTGGCCAGGTTGGCAATGAAAGCACAGCTCCCATTTAATGCATAATCAACTTGGAACGCTGCAAAGGCATAACGCCATCTGTTTTCCGGTCTCATTCACACTGACAGCGGGCTGGAGGGCAGCGGACCCCCTCCTCATCCTTGAGGATAGGTCATCAATAGTTTAGTCTGGAAATCTCCAGTAAGCTCCCCCTACTGGTGGCTACAAGCTTTGAGAAGGTTCTGTTTTAGCAGGTGACTTGGAGCTCTATCAGAAATACGGAGCTCTGATCTATAAAGATATTAAGGGAACAAATTAAATACTTTTTGGACCCGGAAATGAGATGATTATAAAAAGTGGAAATTCCTTTAAGTTTAAGGACCCAGCGTAAGGGTGCAAATACTTCTGTAAAGTATACCAAAAAGACAAACAAAGTAATACCACCAATGACAAAAGAAAAAGGAAGTTTGGGGGAAAGCTGGGGGATGACAAATATGACCCGGCCATATCGAGTGTCACCCACTTTTCCAAGTATGGAGTTTTCTTAGTTGCTTACAACTTGACAGAAGGCGACGACTCAAGGACTTCAATTTACAGGTTTTTTTTAATAGGGGTCAAGCAACATGGCTGCCTGCAAGAGAGCTGTGGACCGTTTGAGTTCAGGTGATCAAAACTGGCAATACGAGACAACTTCTCGTTAAAAGAACGACCTATCCGCTGTCACATACTACACACAGAACTAGTTAGAAAGAACTTTTTAAATATTTCCCGTTAAATTAAAAGTTTCGATATTCAGCGAGTCACTGAAAAAAAAAAAAAGACTGCAAAATTACCCACTAGCACCGATATAAAGAAAACGATTCCACATTGTCTTTGCTGTCAGAAAAGCGAGGAGCGAGCGGGTCATAAAAGCGGCCCTTCTCCTCAATCAAGAAACATGAACCGTACCGGAAAACAAAAAAAAAAGGAAACAAAAAACTTTTTGTTTCGTTGCCACCGTCCTGCCAGGATGTGCAATTAAGGCGGCAGAGAAGACAGACGGGAGCCCATTTCTCCTAGCACTTCCTTTATCGGGTGGCAGGACAGGACTATGGATAACATTGCAGCTGAACCTGAAGATCTTGCACGACCCTGGAAAACTGCTGGTCTACGTACAGGTTGGAAATGTTGGCCGTTCCCCCAACAGAGGTTTACCCGCCTCTGTGCCACCACCCAACCCTGAACTGGACTCATTCTAACTTCAAACCTACTGGAGGTGCCCTCTCACTACTCGTCTATGCGGAGATCCTCGCAATGTCCTTTTAAGTTACTTTCTACATTTGGCAACAATGTATGATCGCCGAACCCTCTGGGATCGGCATCATCAGGGTCGTTGTCTTCTTCGATCCCGTTTGGATAATCCCTGGTTGGTCTTTCCACCAGTTTGAGCTTCTTTACTTTGTCTTCTACTCTGTCTATTTGACCTCCTTCGTCCTCCGCTTGGCACGGATTGGGCTGGGCACTGTCTCCAGCACCACCGCCGTCAGCTGAAGGGCTCAAGGGGCTACGGACTAACATCTTTCTTTTTCGATGAGATTCTCCTGGGTGACATGTTTTCTCGATGTTCTGGATATCACCAGAGTTAGAAAGTCCATTGACCTCTATTGCACCTTCGCGGTCGTGTACAATCTTCTTGACTTCTTCCTTCTGAACTTTCTCTTTACTAGAATCTTCTCTGGTATCATCATAGTCATCGATCCCTTCGTTCTTTGCGCCATTCTCCTCAACGTTTTCTTCAAGAGCCGTGATGGAATCATCATTGGAAAACGGAGTGCTCTGGTTAGGACTGGCCTCCGTGTTATGGTTTGGACTGTTATGTGTCAAAGCGCCTCTGTCTTTCATAGGTATGGACTCAGCGGCGTTGGCTTTTTCCATCTTGGTGCCGTGCTGACTCGCTGTAACCTCACTTCTGGCTGTATCAGAATCGTGGACATTGATAAACTTGCGTCCCTGGTTCTTGTAAATCTTTGAATCTGGATTCTTTCCTGCGTCGTCTCGTAATGCCTCAGAGCCCACGTTCACGTCGTTCTCTTCGCAGGGGTGGAAAAGCTTGAGCTTATCCACGGGCCCCCAGATAAACCTGTCTTGGTGATTATTTGGTTTGTAGTTCTTCCAGGCGAAGTGCACCAGCTTCCTGCGCTCGTGTTTGTCCTTCACGGCGAACATGAAATAGTCTAATACGCTCCTTTTCACATTGCCTAATTTGTCCCTCGACAAAGTCTCCTCCAGGAAAAACCTGACCAGAGGGGCCTGGAAGTGACTGTAGCCCATCTCCCCCAAACACTTCAATATCCGGGTGATCCGCAGGTTGTTGTGGCTGTGACTGTAGGGAAGATGGAGACGAGGATTAGAAACAGTTGGATGACCATTTTCCCTATAGAAAAATCACTTTAATAACCATTTTAACACTAATCCCCCCACCTAGCAGTTTAACCCCTTAATGACACGGCCTATTTTGGCGTTGAGGACCAAACGATTTTTAGTATTTTTCCATCTCCATTTTTCAAAAGCCATAACTTTTCTATTTTTCCGTCGACGCGGCCGTATAAGGGCTTGTTTTTTGCGTGGCGAACTGTAGTTTTTATTGGTACCATTTTTGGGTACATTGACTATATTGTAAAACTTTTATTTTTTTTATGATCGTAGAGGGAGAAAACGCATCAATTTTGCCAGAGATTTTTTTTTTTTTTTAGAGCGTTAATCATGCAGCATAAGTGATGCAATCCTCTTTTTTTCTGCGGAATGGTACTGTTACAACGATACCAAAATTCTGATATTTTTTTTAGGTTTTACCACTTTTCCACAATAAAAACCCTTTTTTGAAAAAATTTTTTTTTTTTCTAAACTCACTGCATTCAAAGTCCTATAACTTTTTTATTTTTCCATGGCCGGAGCTCTCTGAGGGCTTATTTTTTGCGAGACCAGCTGTAGTTTTTATTGGTACCATTTTTAGTTTTTTAGCATTTTTTTTACGCTTTTTGCCGTGCAGGATAAAAAGCATGTTCAATGTATTGCACGCATCGATACCAAATATGTGGTATTTTGAATTTTTGAAAATTTTTGTTATGCTAATATGAGAAAAAGCGTAAAAAAAAGGGTTTCTTAACAAATTTTTTAACATTTTTATTTTTTGTACTTTATTTTTCTCTTTTTTTTTTTTTTACACCACTTGTCTCCCTCTGAGGGACTTTTACTGCAGCACTGCAGATTGCTACGATAAGGCATGGCAGGACTTCTCTCCTGCCATGCCTTATCGCTTACTATAGAGATCACAGGCTATGGCAATACCGGATGCCAGTATCTGGAGTCCTGTTGCCATTGCAACCAGCTGGGCTCTCGTGATATTATCGCAAGAGCCCGCTGGAGTCTCAGAGGGAAGGGGTTAACAGCGGTATCCATATGACGTAAGGAGTTAAAGCCAAAGGCCGTATGTCCCACCTATAGTGCCGTAGTCTATGTTGTGGGGAGAAGGGATTACATTTACTGCAAAGAGTACACTGCCATTAAAGGGAGAAGTTGGGCGACAACCAATATGGTCACCAGGAATCCCAGACTTAAATTCTGCTGCTTGGGGAGTCTGTTCTCTTTGGACAATCCCTTTGCATATGCCCTATTAGAGAAAATGGAAGTAATAAAAGGGGGCTCCCCAAATGGGAGACCCCTCTATTAGCCACAAAATAGACTATTTTGCTTGAGGACTGATGATGTCCAGCCATTACAAGGATTTCCGATTTCAATGTAGTGCTGCTGGGGAAAAATAATCACTTACTAAGCGGATCCGCATCCCGGAAACAACAACACATTGTGGATGAGTACTCATTAGCCAGTCATAGCAAGACGGCCTAAAGGCGCCAACCACCTTATGACATGTACTTCAAGAATCTAGGAGCCCTGACCACCCCTGTGACAACCGCCTTGCTCATCATGGTCTGCCATCCGAAATTGAGACCTGGCAGAAGACGACTTCAGGGATGCTTGAAGAATTGCATCACTTACTAATTCAGGTTCTTAAATCTGTCCTCCCAGTTCGCTGCCCGCTCCACTTCTCCCGTCTCCTCACTCAAGAGTTTGATACCGTAAAACTGTAGCATAAGTTTGTACGCTTTAAGGAACCTCGCCATGACGGCTTCATCCCCCTTCATCATCTAGAACAGGCAGAGAAATGACAAAAGGCAGGTCAAATACAGCAGAGCAAATATAAGTAAACTATATAATAAATGAAGCCCCCTCTACCTTAACCTCACTCAGGGTCAGCGGTTTGGCACACGAGTTCATTCCATATTCCCGTAATGGAAACAGCCTGCAAAAGAAGATTTAATTACATCAGGTCTCTGTTGCCCTATAAGAAAAGTCCGCCCTCCCAAGGCCAGCCAGCAGCCTTCCCTTTGGTAGTGAGGTGTATTGCTGCCACTTATGTCATTTATGTATACTTATGTGATACGTAGGGTGTCAGCGCTTTAGCACACTGTATCTGCACAGAGTGCATCAGGTCCAGCGGGGAGCCGGCGCCTGTGTAGGGGAGAAGCCATCTGCAACATAGAATGGCTTCTCCTGACACAGAGCGCTCCAGGGGACAGCAGCAGGGGCGAGCATGTATAGAACATCTGCGCTGGTGGAACACATTGGGGGTACTAGAGGACTGAAAGTAAAAAGAAAACAAAACTGAGACATTTAATAATAAACTGGTTCTGTGCATGGGAACAGCCATCTGTAGCTTGATGGAGGCTACGTTGGGCGACAACCAATATGGCCACCAGGAATCCCAGATTTAAATGCTAGCAGGATGGAGCTTCCTTTACCGCTATGCAGCCTCGTCTTCACCTAGCTGCATAGCTAAACAGGGGTTTTGTAAGGAAAATCTACAGAATAGGCTGATAAAACCGACTTCAAAAGTGCCTATTCTGTACATAAAAAAAAAAAATAAAAAAAAAAATGTTGCTACTCTTTAGGCCGGGCTCACGCGAACGGGGCGGATTCCACATTCCGATTCCCGCAGCGGAAGACCTGTCATCATTCGTAGAAAGCGATTGCGAATGATCATGGAAGATTGTAGACGCGAGCGTTTTTCTGCACGGACGCACGCTATGTACAGTGTATAGTCAATGTGGAAGAAAGATCTCGCCCTCTCTCTCCCCTCCAACCAGCATTCCGCTTTTCTATTTTCCTTTCAATTGCATATGGGCGACGGAAAACACTCGCATCCATTGACTTCAATAGGAGCCATCCTTGCGGAATCAGTGCTGTGATTTTTTTCCACTCGTGGAATATTTAATTTGTATCCACGAGTGTGAACTAAAAAGTGAAATTGCATTCCTTTCAATGCCCTCTTTTAACCCGGATCGCCCGCGTGGACGGCGATCACGGAAACAGCAATCCAAAACCGCCTGGCCTTAAGCCGTGTTGTCCGCCTCAGGCTCCACTTGGGTCAGAGTTCTAGCTACAAGCATGACTTTTGATACCTGTTTTACAAAACGCATGGAGGCAGCCCATAAGTATAATATACCGGCTGATGCGTACACAATGGGGGGCAGGCACCAGCTTCCAGGTAAACTAGAATGTGATTTTTTTTTTTATTGCTTTAGAATTAAGGCTTTGTCATTAGTGTGCAAATTGCCCTGGCAGTGAAAGTGTTAACCCAGGACATTCCGGACTGCGGTGCATGCAGCGCTCACCACTGGATGTAAGAATGGTTCCGCTCCAGCGTGGTGTAATCCTCCTTCCAGTCGTTGAGTAAATCATCAATGCACAATCCTGTATGTGAGAGATTTATTTAGTCAGTGACGCCACATCTCCGGATCCGTCGCAGCCCGGAGGCCATGAGAAAAGTGCGAACACATCCTTAGAGGATGCGGCCAATCCTCTCGGCCAATCAACTTCTACGCTCATGAATAGGAAGTGAGGCGGATGTTATCATCCAATCACATACCAAGGACACTCTTATCTGACTCACCGTTTGGCTCAAAACACTTCTTGTTCTGGTAGAAGTCCAGGTTGGGCGTTGTTTTAGGATGTTCTCCCTAGGAGGCAAAGAGATTGGATGCTTTACACTGCAGCTCTGCTTCTTCAGAATGACTGCTGTTTATCAGATGTAACACACAAACCTTAGGCTTTTATTACTCTTCCAGCTCTTTATAGCCACCCGCATAGCCATTTGACTTTAACCCCTGAAACACTGGTTAGAAGAATCTCTCAGTAATGCAGCCTCAGGCTTTGGACCAAATTTGAAGAACCAAGAAGGGAGAATCCCCTTTATAGGGGTTGTGCTAAGAGCACAATTGCTGCCTTATAGGCCTATGAACGTCAGGGTCCACTATTCGGGATCCCCTCTATGACCCAGAATGTACCACTGCTTAGTAGGAGCGGCTCCCGTTTTGGCAGGCCTTCTGCTGTCTTGGTATTACAGGACGGTCTTGTAATATTACACTACTGGTCGCGGCAACAACACCCAGCAAAGTCAATTGATTGCCGGAGGTGCCGAGAGCAGGACCCGCATTACGGAAGGGGTTGTCCATCTTGGCTAGAGTGTCCTGTAGAAGCCGGCAAAGACAGAACTGCCCCTAGAAGAGCGTAAAGCGGTACAGCAATAGTGCGATTACCGTGCAGGACTGATCGCCGGACTGCTCCTCCTGGTAACTGTGCCTGTATCTCTGCAGGTCTCTGGCCGCTTTGGTCTTCCATCGCCGAGGGCAATTATGCTGCAAGGTAAAGGAAGAACAATCATCGTTAGTAACTGTAGCAACACAGGAAACGGAATGATGCTTACAGCGGACAGCGACTTATCCAAGATCTAGATCCAATATGCATTGAATGCCGCAATTTCTAAATACGACGGCTCCTGGTGATTGCACACACAACATGGCCAAAACCTCATCTTTACACATACATGCCCTTGCGCCGCCTGGCGGTTAACAACATGGACTCAGGAGCTTAGACCGCGCATCACCCTGCAGCAAAGGCCAAGATCAGCGATAACTCCGGTCATGGGCAGGGTGACTTTTATAATAAATTCCCCACTCTGCCTCATAGCGGCGTTGCGTATGTAATACCGCACTGCGAGCAAACCGCAGCCCGTACGCAAACAACAATGCGTACGAGGGCCGGAAACGCTCGCAGCTTGATAGGAGAATAGAAAGAGAAGCTGGAATGCCGGTTGGAGGGAGATCTTTTTCCCACATGGACGATATGTTGTGCGCACACGTGCATCCGCACGGAAAACGCATGCGGAATTCGACCCGTTCGTGTGAGCCGAGCCTTAGTGCGGCTAGAACAGGAAGGTAATGCAATCCCCACTCCCAATTTATTTAATATCAACCCAGGCCGCTGCAATTTGACAGAACGGTCTCCCTCCGGCCCCATCCGCAGCGGGTTGGCTAACAACTATTAATGGCCGATCGTGAGGACAGCACTGCCAGAGCGGAAAAATCCAAGAAATAACCCAATGTACCCCAAAAAAGCACAAATACGCAGGATTATATTAGCCCAAGCAGAGACTCTGCAACAAGGCCCCAAGTCCGGGCAGCCCTAGGCATTACTGCCGTTACATGCTGGTAACACTAAGGCCGGCTGCACACAAATGGGTCGGATTCAACATTTGGGGGCCTGCAACGGAATCCGACCCAGTGCCCAGCCGGCATTCGCGCGTACCCGTATTTCTCTGTATTGCGAATGGCCCGGACAGCTCGCCCTCGGACATGTGCAGTACAGTTTTTTTTTTTTGTTTTTTTTTTAAATCCCTTCTTTCCCCACGCCGTCGCTAGGCGATGATGCGGAATCCGCAACTTTTCCACAATGTCAATTGCAGAAGGGCCGCGAGTCGGTCGGCTTCCATTAACCTCAATGAAAGCCATCGGCGCAAAAACAGAACCATCTCCGTCCGCTCGTGTGAGTGGACATGCGAATGTTCTATTCTTGCTAATGGATGCAGAATGCTGCGGATCGTCCGCGTGAGTGATGACCGCAGGTTCTGCAATCCAAATCCGGTCTGGCGCAGCCGGCCTAATAGTCCTGTGGGCTAGTGCCTCTTTGGAAGCATCAGGTTGCACCTTATTCCCTGTATTTTCTCCACTCTGCTGGCCCTATTGTAGTAGTAGTCACTGTGAGAGCCGTTCTGGGGTCCGCTAAGACCCCACAGCTTTGATCGCCGAGTCCCTTGCAGGAAACGGCACTGTTGCTGCTGCTGCTCATTGCGCACTGTTTAACCATTAAATACTGTGTCTGTCCTCCTCCGGGTCCTCGGCTGTGTCTCACAGCCGGAGAGCCAACCTGCTTTTGCCAGATCACAGGAGCTTTAATCCTGCGCTGTATTTTTACTACCGGCTGGGATAAAGCCCAGGACCGAGCACTGGCGCTCAGTCCTTAAAGGGGTTGTCCCGCGGCAGCAAGTGGGTCTATACACCTCTGTATGGCCATATTAATGCACTTTGTAATGTACATTGTGCATTAATTATGAGCCATACAGAAGTTATAAGAAGTTTTTCACTTACCTGCTCCGTTGCTGGCGTCCTCGTTTCCATGGAGCCGACTAATTTTCACCGTCTAATGGCCAAATTAGCCGCGCTTGCGCAGTCCGGGTCTTCTTCTTATCTCAATGGGGCTCCGTGTAGCTCCGCCCCGTCACGTGCCGATTCCAGCCAATCAGGAGGCTGGAATCGGCAATGGACCGCACAGAAGCCCTGCGGTCCACGGCGCGGGACAACCCCTTTTAACAGGTTAAAGGGGTTTCGGAAACTATAGACCCTTTTACACGCAAGATAAAATGGAAGGAGCGTGCAACCAGCGGCGAGGTAGCAGTTGTATATCGTTTGGCATGCATTTACACTGTTCACTAACGGCGTGGCTGGTCAGCCCTTCCGCTGCGGCTTTCTATCAGCAAACCGCAAAATGCCAGTTTATACCCAGCGATGAAGCGGCAGACCGACGACGAAAGGTCCAATCAGCGATAATCTGATTGTTCGCTCGCAGCACCCGTTCACACCTGACAACCATCATGCAAACCACCAACCGAAGGATTATTTACACGATTACTGCGCCGTGTAGAAGGGCCTCAACCCCTTAGTGACCACCAATACACCTTCTCACAGCGATCAGCAATGGGCTTTAAACCAGCACATATGATTTTAAGGCGGTGGCTAGACGGACTTCTGACAGCCGGGAACAAAGATCGTGGAGATTTAACCCCTTACATGCCACAATAGCAACTGTAGCATGTAAGCAGATGACGGGCGGGGGGGCTCCTCCTGTCACCCATCGGCATCCCGCAGTGCGATTGCAAAGTAGCAATGGGTTCCCATGGGAGCTAGAAGTCTGATGAAGACCTCTATGTAACTCAGACTATCAGGCCCCGCCTCCTGCAGAATCTGATAGGCTGCTGTCATGGGCTTAGCAGAACGCACTAAATACGTAATGCAGTGTACTATTCCAGTGATCACATCTTCACGTTCCCTTCAGAGACTAAAAAAAAAAGGCATAGAAAAAAAAGTTTATTAAAAATTTAAATTTACAGAAGAAAAAAAAAAACTATTAAAAAAAATAAAAAAAAAGACATATTTGCCCGACAACAAAAACTGTTAGAAAGGAAAAATACCAAAACATAAACAAACCCCGACCCATAACCGGTATGACTGCGTTCAGAACGAGACAAAAATGCAGATATTTTATCGCACCGAGTGAGCGCATTAGAAATAAAAAAAACTAAAAAACACCAGAATTGATATTTTTCTTTTGTTCGCCTCCCAAAAAAATAGAATGAAAAAAAACAATCCCAAAGTCCCCCGTACCTCAAACTGATGCTAAACCCTCCGGCCTCGCAGCGCTCCACGGGCCGGGATCTTCGATCGCCATGACAACGGAGAGTCGGCTGGTCTTTAAAAACCTGCTTTTATTGTGCAAAAGTAG
This sequence comes from Eleutherodactylus coqui, assembly GCF_035609145.1. Taxonomy (NCBI): domain Eukaryota; kingdom Metazoa; phylum Chordata; class Amphibia; order Anura; family Eleutherodactylidae; genus Eleutherodactylus; species Eleutherodactylus coqui. The sequence goes on along the minus strand of NC_089849.1, from coordinate 16,763,884 downwards.
TAAAAAAATGTAAAAGATGCCTCTAAAAACTTGTAGTCGCGGGAATCGGCCGACCGGAGAAGAAGGTCAGCGGGTCACTGAAGGCGAACACTGCAAAAACAAGAACCGGGACATTTCTGGCCGGTTTTCCTTCTTTTCCCTAAAAAAATGTAATAAAAGTCGTCCACCACATTCTATGGCGCCCGGCCATTATAATATACGCAGCGCCCCCCCTCGGGGTGATCAGCTGACTGCAGAAGCTGTGGTCCTCGCATGGACGTCACATGACCTAAGAGCGCCTCAGCCCCAATCAGGTGGGCAATGGCGTCGCCGTACGGGGTAGCAGCACTATGAAGCGCGGGGCTCCTTCCCACGGGTGACAGTGTATTCCGCACGCGGGTTTTGCACCCGTACCACGCTGTACCAACCTGCGATGGGCTCCCACATACCGCGCAAAATCTGAAAGATTGCATCATGTTCTATCGCGTTCCTACACGCCAGGATGGTGCATGGCGATTGGCGGCGTGCAGGAAGTACGCGATGTCACATACTTGCGGTTCGCAGTGAATTACGCCCCCCGTGAAGCCGCCCCAACAGCGCTCTCCCCGCGATCATACAAGCGCCGCTGCCTATTCCGGCCTCTGATTGGTGGGGGCTGCAGACAGCGGACCCCCACGGCCGATACATCTATACTAGAGTCCTGGAAACCCCTCGAAGATGTCGCATCGCACAGAGATCAGCGGCGACAGAATACGATATTTTCCTTGGCGATTACGGATATTTTTTGGCCGCCTCACCTGGTGGCCCCCCAAATACAGCCTGCACCCCCCATCACCCCCAGTACCCGGCGCTGCGTCCTCTGCTCTCGGGGTCTCTCTTCCTTTCTCCCGTCCTCCTCCTCATCCTCCCAGGTAGAGTCATACTCGGACGTCCACCCGTCCTCACCACCGTCCCGGGACATGCTGCTGGTAGCGGGGCCGCGGAGCCAGGGCCCGGGCAGCACCAGGCAGGGGAGCACGGTGCCGGCTGACGGTCAGGAGGCCACAAGTCTGGAGCCTCCGCTACCTGACAGCTGGGAAACGAAACTGAAACCCGCGCGGGCCAGTGACGTCACGTGAACGGCGGCGCGGGCCAGTGACGTCACGCAGGTAGCTCGCAAGGGCCGCTGGGAGTTGTAGTTTGACTCTAGAAGCTGGATTTGACGCTTCTGCTGCGTCGATTATCTACTCGGAGTTGTTTTATGTATGACAGAGGTGACCGACCCGCTATATGTGCTGTCACCCAGCTTTACTGCAGCCATGAATTGCGAAAGTGCTTGGAGTGGGGATGTATTATTGGAGAGTTGCCTTTCAGGAGACAGGAAAAGCTGGATGTAATAAAGGTGATTCTCTTACTAGAATCCCAACTATTCCGCAGTAACTCTGTACATATTGTCTGGATGCCTGTGAAAATGAGTATTATGGAGCGGATTTATGAAAACAGTCTCTGTTGCCCCTAGCAACCAATCACAGCGCAGCTCTCATTTCACCACAGTGCTATGAGGGATGAAAGCTGCGCTCTGATTGGTTGCTAGGGGCAACAGAGACTGTTTTCCTTTTAGACATAAATCTTCCCCTATCTCTATTGCGCCCTCTCTCACGGATCGTCCAGATGCGGCCGCCAAACGGTGCGCTGCGGTCATGCATGCAGGTGAACATCGTGGGGCTTCTTAATGAAGCCTTTTGCACCAGATTTGTGGCGGATTTGGTGCGGGAATAATGGCGTATTATTTTTATGACATATTTACAACCGATTTGCACCTAAAACAATAAAAAAATTACGAATGGCTCTGCTAATATTTTTATTCTGCGCAGTGTGGGCGTGGCCTCTGTGCGATGGACGTTCCTGACACATTTATGAAGCTTAACGTCAGAAAACGGGCGCAATAATCAAGCGCGGATTAGACCAAGTAAAGCTGGTAATTGTTTGGCGTATTTTGCGGTGTTCGCCATGTATCCGCCTTATTGGGCATCATTTTATTTCACAAGCTTTCAGCCTCTGAGGTAAATTTTGAGCGCAGTCAGAAAAGCGATTCCATTTTGGCGCATTTGTGTAGTTTTTAGCGCAACTGCATTCTTTTGGATGTATCTCGTCATTTTGGCGCTCGCGTTACTCTTGTTTCTTTAAACTCTTCCGTCGTTTTTTATTTTCTCTGTGCGATAGCGTCCTTTATACGGCGGTAAATCCAGCCGCTCGCTGTAAAAGTCGCCTCCGCACGCTCTCTGAGGTACATTTTGAGCGAAATAAAACAAATTCCCATTTTGGCGTATCTACATGAATTTTTGGCACATCTGGCATAAATTGTGGCGCGTCTCAGCTTCTTATGCCTCCGCCATGACTATTTCCTGTCCGGTGTGCGTCTCTTTCGTAAACCTTGTGAAAATTTGGTGCGTTTTGAACATTTTTGGTGCATCTATTAGTTTTTCTGGCTTCTTAATATTCACTAGATTTACAAGCGCCTTTCGCAGCTTCCATAAATATGGCGTAGCGTACACCGGTCAGGAATTAGTATAAAACCGGCGCAAATGACGCCTTTATTGATAAATAAGCCGTGTTTACTATTCGTGAAAGTGGCGAGCCGCTTCATTCAAACAATGTTAAAGCGCATGTCGGATTTCGGGTCCTTTTACACGGAGCGATGAATCATCTGATCGCTCGAACAATTGCCAAGTCGCTTGCGTTCACACGGCGTCTGTTTACACGGGCAGATAAGCATTTAGGTTTTTCCATCATGTTGCTCATTCGCTTGATGGCCGGTTGCGGACGGTTCAGGCGGGTGCGGAACTGTCTGTTTGGCGCAGATGCTGGATGAGAATCGAACAAATTCTCGTTCGTCGTTCGCTCAACGCTGCGTTTACACTGAACATATAATCATTCAGATTTCCGTGTCAGAGCCCTCAGGCTTTACACAAGCGTAAGCGTGTTTATGCGCACATTTGCGCGGTGTATTTGTGAGATGGGTGTTGCGTTTTTTTTGCGCATGTGTACGTATTTTTTTGTGTGCGTATTTTTGGGGGTTTCATTGGGCAATTACGTTTAATTAGATTAATATGTGATATGCATAAAAAAATAAAACATGCCGTGTATTTTTTTCCGCACAGGAAATGCGCGTGTAATATACGCTCTTTTGATCGAACCTATTGAAATCAGTGGGTTTTATTCACTGGGTATTGTGTGCGCAAATTCTGCACATGTAATACACAGCGCAAATGTGTTTGTGCGAACAAGTCCTAAGCGCGTGCGCCAAAACAAAAACAGTAAGATACGGCAAAAACGCAATACCCGTCGCGCAAATTCGCATTGTAAATCTGCTTTGGCCCGTATGAAGCCGCCTTAGTGTTCACAAAGCCGGTAATGACGGCGGATTAACGGAAAGTTCCTTTCAACTGTGTATAGAGCAGGAAGACGCGATCAGGTGATACCCTCAAAAATGCAGTATGGCGGATATTTTCGCCAGTCAGCAGACTCGCATACAGAAGTGCTCGGACGCGGTAGGCGCCATTTTCGGCAGATGCTCTGAATGACTTACAAGGTAGCAGAGGGAACCGGACAAAAAATACACAGTTAGGCGGGTTGTACCGTGACTGCAAATTATCCCGTATCCATAAAATAGGGGTAATTGCTGAAAGGGGTCTGACCACCAGGACCCCCACGATCGCAGCCCTGGCACCTCCTTAACCCCTTAGTGACCACGCCTGTTTGCGCCTTAATAACCAACTCATTTTTCAGTGTTTTTCACAGACCGTTTTCATTTTCCCATCCGCAGAGCCGCACTTGTAGCGCAATTTGTATTTTTTAATTGTATCATTTTTGGGCACATATAATGTAATTTATCATTTTTATTACTTTTTTTAGGGGCATTGGGGAAAAAAGAAATTCTGCTATTTGTTGTTTGGATTCCCCTTTTACAGCGTTCAGGGTGCACAATAAATAATGTGATGCAGTTATTCTCTATGGAGGTATATTTAGATATTTTTTTCAGGTGCGATAGGTAAAATTAACAATTTGCGATGCTTTTTGGGTTAAATAATGTACTAACTTTTTTTTCTCTTGGCCATTACAAACTCAGCGATGCCACATGTGTGATTTTTTTTTTTCATAATAAATGAGGAAGGGTTGGATTTTGATGTTTTTAATTTTTTTTAAACTTTCTTTTCAACTTTTGTTTTTTGTCCCACTGGGGGAACTTGATTCTCAGCATCTATGATCACTCTTCTAATACACTGTGATACATCAGTATCGCAGTGTATTAGAAAGCCTAGCGCGTCAGCCAGCATCTGAACCTCATAGACCACTGTAGCTTGCAGACCCGAAGGCTATAGTCAAGCGTCTGGGTGCCATAGCAACCCATCGGGACCCCGCGGTCACATTGTGGAGGTCTGATGGGTGACAGAGGGAGCCCCCCCCCTCTATCAGCCTTTCACATGCCGTGGTCTCACTGACTGCAGCATATAAAGGGTTAAACAGCGGAGATCTGCAGTTTCTTTGGTCCGTGGTGCTAGGCCGCCTGCACACAAACGGATTTGCATCGCGGAATCCGCGTTCAGCATCCGCACCGATGACCCGCAGCACATTTCATTCATAGCATGCTATGGGAAATCACTTTTTCCTGCATACTTGCGGAAACCAATTGCAAGCGGAGGAAAAATCCCAGCATGCTCTATTTTTTCGCAGATTCCACGCAGACGCCTGGCGACGGTAAAATAAATCTGTACCGCGCAGTACAGAAAAATAAGATTAATGGCTGGTGCGCAGGGTCGCCCGCCGCAGTCAGGGACGGATTCCGACCTGTTTGTCTGCAGGGGGTCTTAGAGGAAGTGCTCAGCTACCAACAGCCCAGCACCCGTCTGCCCTGCACGGGAGACCTGCGCCGGGCTTCTAATGTAGCGCCGTCAAAGATGGCGCTGTAGATTAAAGCCCCTAAGCGTCTCACGTCAAAAGACATATGGGCAGACGTTAAGGGGTTAAAAGAGTTGTGCCAAAATTGCAACTTATCCTCTATCCACAGGATAAAGGATAACTTGCCGATCGGTGGGGGTCCCACCGCTGAGACACTAGCTGATCTCTAGATCGGGGGTCCCGTTTCCCCCATCCTCCTCGAGTTACTGCTCCCTCCGCAGTGAGGCGGAGACTGAATAAAGCGCTTGTCGCACTACGGTGGCGCCTCATTCACTGTCCCTGGGACTGCCGGGAGCTGTATTGTCAGCTAGAGTAGTTATAACTCAGCTTTCCTGAAGCCTTGAGCTGCAGATATGCTTGTTATGAAAAGCAGAGGATGTATCACTATAGATTTGCCTTTCAGGAACCTGGAAAAGTTAGGTGATGGTTCCCATAGGCGCTGTAATGTTGGTTATATAAGTTACTACTCAGCTTTCCCAATGTCCTGAACAGTAAATGTTCTTAGTTATGGAATGATATGAGAGAAGGGAGCTGTCTCACTCCATAACTAGTTAGACTTGTCATTCAGTAGTTTAGAAAAGTTGGGTGAAGGTTGCTCTTAGAGATTTAATGTCAGTCACACTGAATATTACGCAGCTTTCCTCGAAGAGCAAATGCGCCTGTCACCCCCTGAATAGACAGGAAATTGGGAAAGTTGGGTGATCCATACAGTAAGAACTGCAATAGTCACTATTTAATTTGTCACTCAGCTTTGTTAGAGTCAAGAACAGTAAATTCACTTGTTTTGATAGAATTGGAGGCGGATTTGCTTTTCTGGAGTCTGAAAAAGTTGGGTGATGATTCCTGTAAAGCTTTAATGTGGGTTATATCTGTTATCACCCAGCTTTCCCAGTAACAGTAAATGGGCCTAGTTATGGAATGATATGAGAGTAGGTAAGTGTCTCATTCCATAACTAGTAGACTTTACTATTCGGGAGTCTGGAAAAGTTGGGTGACAGTTCCTATTAAGCTATTTCCTAGAACCATGAACAGCAGATGTGCCTAGTCATGGAATAATATGATGTATCACACCACAAATAGATGTACTGTCCAGATGACATGAGAGTGGGGGATGTATCACTTCATAACTAGGCACACCTGCCGCTCTGAAGTCTAGGAAAGCTGGGTGTGAGAGGTGTAATGTCAACTATGGTAGTTGCCACCCAGCTCTCCTTGAGTCATGAAAAGCACATATGCTTGGTATGAGAAATGGAGGATTTGTCACTCAACAACAAGGCAGATTTGCTTTTCAGGAGTCTGGAAAAGTGGGGTGATGGTACCCGTGACAGCTGTAATGTTGGTTATATTGATTAGTACTCAACTTTCCTTATGAAGAGCAAACATGGCTGTCACTCTAGAAGTAGAGAGATTTACCTAGAATTTGGGAAAGTTGGGTGATCAGTCCAGGGAAAGCTGCAATATTCTCTGTATATGTTGCCACTCAGCTTTCCCAGATCAGCACATCTACTTTAATGACTACACATATTTGCTTTTCAGGAGTCTGAAAACGTTTGGCGATGGTCCTCATAAGAGCTGTAATGTTGGATATATCAGTTATCACCCAGCTTTCCTAGAATTATGAGCAGTATATTTGCCTGCCAGTCCATAACTGCAGCGATTTACCATTCAGGAGTCTGGGAGGGCTGAGTGATCAGTCTGGTGAGAGCGGTCATATTCACTTAATTGATCCTCACACCCCCATTCAGGAGTCAGGAAAAGACGAGCTGTCGGCCGACATCTCCTATGACAGCTCTACTGACGGCTAACTTGGTTGTTCACCCAGCTTTTCTGGGAATGTGAATGGGTATTTGCGGCTGAGGTTTCGGGCACCTGATGTGTTGCCCCACATTTACCCACCTAGTAATAATCAAAGAAAGGAAATGCCAAAACTTTATTAGTGCTTGCGTAGCAGTACAAATGTTCACCACTAGGGGGAGTTAAAGCACAGTGACCATCATAGTTCTACAGGCCAGCAGTAGTCACCTCCAAGAGCGGACCTAGAAATCTCACCACCATATAAAGGGCATCAGGGGCAGAATGATAGGAAATGACCCCTGATCTCTGTATACACAGGTGCTGGTTGCATCCATGAGTAGATAGCAGGCGGGGGGGGGGGGGGGGGGCACATGGACAATCCCTTTAAGTAGACATGGCCACCAGCGGTAGATTCAGTGTGCGCAGCAGCAGATATAGCAGCAGCAACCATATAGAGAAAGTATCCGGTCGCAGATGCTGGGCTCCCCGGCCGCGGCCCCGTCTCCTGACAGCAGTTTCTGCGCCTCCTCACTTTGGGGGTTTTCAGCCTGATGCAGCCCAGATTGTCCGCTCTGTGCCTTATTCTCTAGGCTAGTGCCCCCTGTTGTCATGTTCTTATTGCCAGAGCTAGTGCTCTCTGTTGTCATGTTCTTATTGCCAGAGCTAGTGCTCTCTGTTGTCATGTTCTTATTGCCAGAGCTAGTGCCCCCTGTTGTCGTGTTCTTATTGCCAGAGCTAGTGCCCTCTGTTGTCAGCTTCTCATTTCCTAAATTAGTGTCTCCTAATGTCTGTCTAAGGTTCATGCAGCTAGTGCTCTCTGTAGTCTGCTCTTTTCTAGTGCTGCAGTCCCCTGTTGTCAGCCCCTCATTCGCTGTGCTAGTGCCCTCTGTTATCAGCCTCTCATTCCCCAAACTATTGTCCTTTATTATCTGCTTCTCATTCCCCAAGCTATTGTCCTCTTGTGTCTGCTTCTGATTTTCTGTGCTAGTGCCCTCTGTTATCAGCCTCTCATTCACCAAGCTATTGTCCTCTTGTGTCTGCTTCTCATTTTCTGAGCTAGTGTTCTCTGTTATTGGCATCTCTTTCCCTGAGCTATTGTCCTCTGTTATCAACTTTGCATTCCCTGTGCTTGTGTCCTGTGTTATCAGCTTCTCTTTTCCTGAGCTATTGCCCACTGGTGTCTGCTTCTCATTACCTGAATTATTTGCTGCCTCTATCTGCTTTTCATTCCCTGAGCTATTGTCTGCTGGTATCTGCTTCTCATTTCTCAATCTATTGTCCTCTGTAATCAGCTTCTCCTTATCCTCTGGTGTGTGCCTGTCATTTCTTGGGCTATTGTTCTCTGTTGTCAGCAACTCAATGTCCTCTGTTATCAACTTCTCACTCTCCTCTGGTGCCTGCTTCTCAATTCTGGAGCTATTGTCCGCTGTTATCAGCTCCTTCTTCTCTTCTGGTCTCCTCTTGTCATTTCCAGCACTGGTTGTGACCTCTTCATGCTGTGGAGCTTCTCCAGGATGGACATCAGTCACGACTTTTCCATCATCCCGGACCCCCGGTCGGTCCACACCGGGTCCGTCACCATCTCCCTTCCTCTCCCGCCCCCCTCCGGTCTCTGGCTGACGTTCAGCATTCTCTTGCATGGATGTGAGAATTTGGAGTTTCTCCACCGGCCCCCATTTAAACTGTTCCTGGGGTTTGTAGTTCTCCCAGGCGTAGCGCACCAGCTTCCTGCGCTCCTGCTTGTCCTTCACGGTGAACATGAAGTAGTCCAGGACGCTCCTTCCCACGTTGGGTAAGTAGTTGTTACACAAGGTCTCCTCCAGGAAGAACCTGACCAGCGGGGCCTGTAGGTGGCCGAAGCCCATCTCCCCCAGGCACTTCAGGATGCGGGTGATCCGCAGGTTGTTGTGGCTGCGGCTGTGAACAGAGACGAGGGGAAAGGTGAGAAATAGGCTCTGCAGGCTTCTGAGTGGCAGATCTGGGCCTATCCCAGCTTGGACTGGTCTGCTATTCAGGATGCAGGGAGAGCTGGGTGACAATACATCACACCATATTGCATCTAGGCAGATCTGCTATTCAGGATCTGGGGAGAGCTGGGTGACAATACACTACTCCATATTGCATCTAGGCTGTGATTGGACTGGTCTGCCATTCAGGATCCAGGGAGAGCTGGGTGACAATACATCACACCATATTGCATCTAGGCAGATCTGCTATTCAGGATCCAGGGAGAGCTGGGTGACAATACACTACTCCATATTGCATCTAGGCTGTGATTGGACTGGTCTGCCATTCAGGATCCAGGGAGAGCTGGGTGACAATACATCACACCATATTGCATCTAGGCAGATCTGCTATTCAGGATCCGGGGAGAGCTGGGTGACAATACATCACACCATATTGCATCTAGGCTGTACTTGGACTGGTCTGCCATTCAGGATCCAGGGAGAGCTGGGTGACAATGCATCACACCATATTGCATGTAGGCTGTGCTTGGACTGGTCTGCCATTCAGGATCTGTGGAGAGCTGGGTGATAATGCATCACCCCATATTGCATCTAGGTAGATCTGGCATTCAGGACTTGGGGATTTGCTTTTCAGGAATATGGGAAAGTTGGATGATGGTTCTTGTAAGAGCTGTAATGTCGGTTATATTGATTAGTTTCTCAATGCCAACTTTCCTAGAGTGAAGAAGTGCAAACGCGTCTGTCACTTCATAAATAGGGAGATTTACTGTTCAGGAATCTGGGAAAGTTGGGTGAGCACTCCAGTGGGACCTGTAATAGTTGCTATATTTCTTGACATTCAGCTTTCCTAGATCAGCAAAATTGCTTGTATTGATGACAAGACAGATTTCCTGTTAAGGAGCCTGAAAAAGTTGGGTGATGGTGAGAGCTGTAATTTTGGTTATTTCAGTTATTACCCAGCTTTCCCAGAGTCCTGAACAGCAAATGGGTCTAGTTATGGAATGATATGATAATGTGGATGTTTCACGCCATACTGATTAGGCTTGTCATTCAGGGGTCTGGAAAAGTTGGGTGATGGTTCACCTTAAAGCTTTGAAATCAGCTAAACTGAATATTACCCAACTTTCTTATAACCATAAACAGCAGATGTGCCTGTCACCCCATAAATAGATTTACCACACAGGAGTCTAGGAAAGCTGGATGTGAGAGCTGTAACGTCAGCTGCAGTAGTCATCACCCAGCTTTTTGGGAGTTGTGAACTGCGGATAAGCTTCATATGCTGATGTGAAAAATAGGGGATGTGTCACTCAATGACAAAGCAGGTTTGCTGTGCAGGGATCTGGAAAAGTTGGGTGACTGTTGCTGTGAGAGCTGTAATTTTGGTTATATTATTACCCAAACGTGGCTGTCACTCCATGAATAGAAAGGGCTCAGACAGTCCATCACCCGATATATATGCAGATCTGCCATTCAGGACTTGGGGCGAGCTGGGTGACAGACCCCATCCGTATGTACGTCACTCACTTGTTTAGATTGCGGTATCTCTCCTTCCAGTTCTCCGCCCGGCACACGTCTCCCGTCTCCTCGTCCAGCAGCCGAATGCCGTAAAACCCCAGCATGAGCCGGTAAGCTTCCAGCAGCCTCCGCATGACATCTTCATCCGCCCGCATCATCTAGAGCAGAGGTGAGCATTATATACCGGGCCTGTACATTATATACACACTCCACACAGTATATACCGGGCCTGTACATTATGTACATACTCCACACAGTATATACCGGGCCTGTACATTATATACACACTCTACACGTTATATACCGGGCCTGTACATTATATACACACTCCACACAGTATATACCGGGCCTGTACATTATATACATACTCCACACAGTATATACCGGGCCTGTACATTATATACACACTCCACACATTATATACCGGGCCTGTACATTATATACACACTCCACACAGTATATACCGGGCCTGTACATTATGTACACACTCCACACAGTATATACCGGGCCTGTACATTATATACACACTCCACATGTTATATACAGGGCCTGTACATTATATACACACTCCACACAGTATATACCGGGCCTGTACATTATATACACATTCTACACGTTATATACCGGGCCTGTACATTATATACACACTCCACATGTTATATACCGGGCCTGTACATTATATACACACTCTACACGTTATATACCGGGCCTGTACATTATATACACACACTCCACATGTTAAATACAGGGCCTGTACATTATATACACACTCCACACGTTATATACAGGGCCTGTACATTATATACACACTCTACACGTTATATACCGGGCCTGTACATTATATACACACTCCACATGTTATATACAGGGCCTGTACATTATATACACACACTCCACATGTTAAATACAGGGCCTGTACATTATATACACACTCCACACGTTATATACCGGGCCTGTACATTATATACACACACTCCACATGTTAAATACAGGGCCTGTACATTATATACACACTCTACACGTTATATACCGGGCCTGTACATTATATACACACACTCCACATGTTAAATACAGGGCCTGTACATTATATACCCCCTCACACGTTATATACAGGGCCTGTACATTATATACACACTCTACACGTTATATACCGGGCCTGTACATTATATACACACTCCACATGTTATATACAGGGCCTGTACATTATATACACACTCTACACGTTATATACAGGGCCTGTACATTATATACACACTCTACACGTTATATACCGGGCCTGTAAATTATATACACACACTCCACATGTTATATACAGGGCCTGTACATTATATACACACACTCCACATGTTATATACAGGGCCTGTACATTATATACACATTCTACACATTATATACAGGGCCTGTACATTATATACACACTCCACACACTATACACTGGGCCTGTACATTATATACACACTCCACACACTATACACTGGGCCTGTACATTATATACACACTCCACACGTTATATACAGGGCCTGTACATTATATACACACTCTACACGTTATATACCGGGCCTGTACATTATATACACACACTCCACATGTTATATACAGGGCCTGTACATTATATACACACTCCACACGTTATGTACAGGGCCTGTACATTATATACACACTCTACACGTTATATACCGGGCCTGTACATTATATACACACTCCACATGTTATATACAGGGCCTGTACATTATATACACACTCCACACGTTATATACAGGGCCTGTACATTATATACACACTCTACACGTTATATACCGGGCCTGTAAATTATATACACACACTCCACATGTTATATACAGGGCCTGTACATTATATACACACACTCCACATGTTATATACAGGGCCTGTACATTATATACACATTCTACACATTATATACCGGGCCTGTACATTATATACACACTCCACATGTTATATACCGGGCCTGTACATTATATACACACTCTACACATTATATACCGGGCCTGTACATTATATACACACTCTACACATGTTATATACAGGGCCTGTACATTATATACACATTCTACACATTATATACCAGGCCTGTACATTATATACACACTCTACACATTATATACCGGGCCTGTACATTATATACACACACTCCACATGTTATATACCGGGCCTGTACATTATATACACACTCTACACATTATATACCGGGCCTGTACATTATATACACACTCTACACATGTTATATACAGGGCCTGTACATTATATACACATTCTACACATTATATACCGGGCCTGTACATTATATACACACTCTACACATTATATACCGGGCCTGTACATTATATACACACACTCCACATGTTATATACCGGGCCTGTACATTATATACACACTCTACACATTATATACCGGGCCTGTACATTATATACACACACTCCACATGTTTTATACCTGGTCTGTACATTATATGCACACTCCATACATTATATAACCATGGCCTCTACACTATATAAGCTCCATATATTACATACATGCTCCAAGCATCATAAACACTGCCTGTATGCTATATACATTTTATGTATGCTGTATACATTATATATGGCCCACATGTTATATAGTAAATGGGACCTACTTTATATATGGCCCCTATATACATGCATATGCTTCGCACCTGATATATAAGGTGAGTACATTATAGATAAGCCCTGTACATTACACAAATGCGTTTTGTACATGATATATATGGCCCCTAAATTCTATTTACAGCCGGTATGTTATGTGTGGCCTGTAGATTATATAGATGGCCTTTACTGTATATGTTCCATACATTATACACACATTCTGCTCACTATATATATATATATATGATCTCACGTCCTCCCATACCTGAATTTCCCTCAGGGTCAGCGGTTCGGAGTAGTAGTTCACACCGCGCTCTCGCAGGGGAAATATCCTGTAATAATAAGCTCTATTATAAAGCAGTACAGGAAAACAGAAGCTCCCTGCCCCCACAAAGGGTTAACGCCGACCCCCCGGGGCAACTAGACTGGTGCCACTGACCCAGATGGTTGTCACTTCTCTTCCCCTGGACAGATCCTTGCCAGGTGCTTAAGGGGCCCCCAGTAATGACTCCAGATCTCCACAGACCCTACTAATGATCTACTGTGTCAGAGTCCACCGTAGCTCTGTCATTCTATTCCTGAATCAGGAGGATCAGGATGACCGGTGCTATAGATACATCTGTGGCTGCTATCTTTCAGGACATTTTTAACCCCATAATGATTTTTTTTTCATTTTTCGCTATTTCAAAAAATATAACTTGTGCTGCGAGAGTGAAAACGCACGATTGTGAAACCAATGGTTCTCATTTGCGATGTTTTCACTCCTGCGCTGCTGCGGGAGAAAATAATTACAGCATTACCTTTCTATTTGTTATATCGCCCGTTCTTAGCAATGGGAATTAAAAAGCAATTAAAAGCAATGGGAGAAGAGTGCCATCTCCTGCTGCGGCGGTGACCGCAACGGCAGGGGATTCCTTCATCCCCACGGGGAGTCCCCTCATCACTGAACACTGACAGCAGCGGCAGGGAATTCCTTCATCCCCGCAGGGAGTCCCCTCATCACTGAACACTGTGACAGCAGCAGCTGGGGATTCTGTCCTTCCCGCAGGGAGTCCCCTCATCAGTGTACACTGTGACAGCAGCAGCAGGGGATTCCTTCAACCCTGCGAGGAGTCCACTCATCAGTGAACACTATGACAGCTGTGGCAGGGGATTCCTTCATCCCCGCGGGGAGTCCCCTCGCACTGAACACTGTGCCAGCAGTGGCAGGGTATTCCTTCATCCCCGCGGGGAGTCCCCTCATCACTGAACACTGTGATAGCTGTATCAGGGGATTCCTTCATCCCCGCGGGGAGTCCCCTCATCACTGAACACTGTGATAGCTGTATCAGGGGATTCCTTCATCCCCGTGGGGAGTCCTCTCATCACTTAACACTGTAACAGATGTGGCAGAGGTCTCTCATTGCTTTCAATGGGGACGCCACTGCTGCTTAATTGAAAGCAATGGGATGAAAGGAACCCCCGCAGTGATGTGAGGCTGTTTTCACATGAAAACGCCTCACATCCAGGGGTCTGACATGCTGACAATGTGATCGCCCCTCCCCACCTTTGAAGAAAAAGAGGACCTGTTAGTATCTCCCAGCAGGTGGCGATGTGCTAAGGCGGGGGTTGTTCACTCTTCCTAGTACACTCATTATGTCAGTTCCTCCTCATTTGCTGTCAGTGAATCCAGACGGATACACTGTAACAAATCATCAGCTGTGAGAAGGATTAGGTTTTTATAGTGTTTTTTTTAGCCTTTGGCTATAAACTAGAATTTCCCCCATTCACTGACAGCAAGTAGAGATCTTGAACATGGTGCAGAATTGAAACAAGTATGTTAGGAAATTGGGGTACTTTTCATTATACAGCGTCCCCTTCCCCCTTGGAATCTCACCACTGGATGAAGTTGTGATTCCCTTCTAGCTCCTCATAGTCTTCCCACCAGTACTGCAGAAATTCCTCTATGTTTACGCCTGTATTTGGTGAAGACAACAGGATAAAGGGGTCACTGTGGGTGTAAGAATTATTAACCATCAGCCATTCTGTGCAAGCAAAGCTGCAGTGTAAAGCAAGGTGAAAACTACCATAGACTCCAATAGACAATGCAGCTAAGCTGAAGCCAATAGTCCACAATCATCTGTGTTTCTAGAAAAACTATGTGTGCACCAGTATGGTGGTCATTACATCTAGGCCCGTCACCCAGCTTTCCCAGAGCTCACAGAGGGGCAGGAGATGTATCACTATATTGCAGGTCGCCATTCAGGAGTCTGGGAAAGTTCGATAAAATATGAGTTAGTATTTTGCTCGGCTCCACCAACCGGAAGGCTGAAACGGCACCTTGTCCTGGTAAAACGCAAGGTTCGGCATAAATTTTTCATCGTCCTGTGGAGAAATATAGAAGTCAGATGCACGGACTGGTCTTAAAGAGACAGAACCATTAATGGCGGTCACATCCATAGTGGAATTTTAACAAAACGACTGGAAACACTGATTGCTGTCAGTTCTGAAATGATTGGCGGAAAGTTTTTCAGTCAAGATAATTCACATTGTTGCTGCTATTTTTAGGTGTATGTCCCTTTAAAGGGGTTTTCCGGTTGTGAACTAACAATAGCCTATTCTCAGGATAGGTCATCAACGCAAAATTAGCTGGGGTCTGTTGCCCAGGACCCCCGCCGATCAGCTGTTCACATGTATTCACCGAACTGAATTCTGCCAGATGCAGACAGCGCCGTTCTTAATATAGTGGCCAGATTTAGTATTACAGGACAAGTATGAACTGAGCCATCTGCTTCCTGTAGAAATCAGCTCAATGCACAAGCACTAACAGCGGATCTGTGGAGGTCCAGTGGAACAGATGACTCATCCATAGTCTATTTTGGCCATACAAACACAAGGATTTTGGGGGGGATTTTCATCTCCACTTTTCAAAAGCCAGAACTTGTTATTTTTCCATCGGCATGGCCGTAGGAGGGCTTTATTTTTTTAACGGCGTTACTCATGTAGCATAAATAATATGACCATATTTTGCAGGTCGGTACGATTACAATACCAAAACTATAATTTTTTAAGGTTTTTACACTTTTGCAAGATAAAAACATTTTTTGGCATCTAAGAGTCTTGGAATGGGGCAAATTCTGTCATGTATGTCGGCTCTGAGACATCGCCCCCTGCTGGGCAGTTACCTGGGAATCAGTCGTCAAGTCCAGGTTCGGCTGCCCATATCCGCGTCTGTAGTTCTGCATGTCTCTCGCCGCTCTGTTCACATACTTGCAATGAGAATGTAAGAACTGAAAGTCACTCAGCACTAAACGCATTGAAGTTTTGGGGTTTTCGGTTATATCGTACAGCAGTTCATACCAGTTTGGTGCCAGGCTGTGCCTACTGAAGAAGCCCTAAGGGGGCGATCATGTGGGTGTTCCTGCCACAGGGTAACAACATCGCAGGGACTAAAGAGTAACGTGCGGTATGACGAGGGTGCTCTAATTTGCGCATATTGGTTTCCCATATCTCTGCTTGCTGGAAGTGAATGGGAACTGCTGGCTGCTGCAGAGGCCTCCGACACACTGGTATTTTTTTCCGCCCAATTAAAAAACGGACTACATACGGACAGCGTGCGGCTCCATGTGGCAGGGCACACCTTGCGTGAAAATACTCATGGCATGCGCTATTCTGGTGTGGCAGATGAGACTCGCCTATTCAAGTCAATGGGGATACAGAAAAAAACGGACTGCACTCGGATGCCAGCGGTGAGCTGTCCGTATGTCTTAAGAGACGCTGAGTGGTTTCACTGGACCTTAAATACATGGCACGGCTCTCGCATCCCGTGGGATGTGCATGCGAGTCCGATGCGAGGTTTTCCACTGAAACTAATGGGAAGAACTTCCCATCCGCCATCGCGCGAGAGGATCGGAAAACTGCAGAAGCGATGGAGGGCATTTTCGCCTGAAAATCGCCTCACACCCGCGGGTAAAATGCACGTTGACAAGCGCAATATGGGGCTGAGTTTCTCCGCCTGATGTTCCGCTCGCCCGCGTGTTGTTAGCCTTTGCGCTCTTTCACACAAACATGCGGTGACAGCGTATTACACACCCACATGCCACTCTGCCATAGGCTCCCATGTTGGCGCTCACACATATTGCACGAAATACACAGGCAATAAGTATTGCAGCACGTTCCATCTTGGCTTGTGTTACGTGCGCATACACACCAAGATAGTTCATGGTGACTGGCCGGCGCAGTAAGAGCGCTTTCACACTGGCGATAAAATTGTGCGATTTTCGCACAATGCGAGAGTGAGGGAAAACGCAGAATTATGAAACCAATGATTTTTATGGTTTCCTTCACTCATGCGATATTGCGATAAAAAAAAATCACGGCATGTCCTAACTTTCTGCATTTTGCGTTTTTTTTTAAACTCACAAGTTTCTTCATGGAGCCTCCTTTTTATCACATCGCAAAACACAAACTTGTGATTTTTGTGTGATGCGAATTTAACATTAGAAAGTCCTGTTGACTTTTTCGCTAAAAAGAAATGCGAGAAAATCGCAAGTGGCAGTGATGTTTTTGCGAGAAAAAGCAGTGCTGGTGCTCAAAAGTCGCAGGAAAAAAGTTGCAATTTTCTCACGCCGATATCGCGATCGCCAGTGTGAAGGAGCCCTAGGTACTTGCCACATGGCACACGACTATCTCATGCGGGCAGCAAGCAGTGCATTACGCTCATGTGAAGCTTATTGTTCAACATTTTTATAAATGATCTGGAGGAGGGAAACTGATCAAATTTGCTGATGACACAAAGCTCGGAGGGATAGCTAACACTAGGGAAGAGAGAGGATTCAAAAAGATCTAGGAAAGCTTGCACAGTGGTCAGCGACTAACAGAATGGGATTTAACAAGGAGAAATGCAAAGTCCTACATCTGAGCAAGAACAATGAAAAAAGCACATACAGAATGGGAGGAATTGGGCTAAGCAGCAGCACATGTGAAAAAGACTTGGGGATACTAATAGATCATAGACTGAACATGAGTTAGCAGTGTGATGTAGCAGCAAAAAGACAAACACAATTCTGGGATGTATTAAGTGAAGCATAGAGTCTAGATCACGTGAGGTCATTATCCCCCTCTACTCTTCCTTAGTCAGACCTCATCTGGAATACTGGGTCCAGTTCTGGGCACCCCACTTTAAAAACGACATTGACAAACTGGAGCAAGTTCAGAGAAGAGTTACCAGGATGGTGAGCGGTCTGCAAATCATGTCCTATGAGGAACGGTTAAAGGATCTGGGAATGTTAAGCTTGCAGAAGAGAAGGCTGAGAGGAGACTTAATAACTGTCTACAAATATCTGAAGGGCTGTCACAGTGCAGAGGGATCAGCCCTATTCTCATCTGTACAAGGAAAGACTAGAAGCAATGGGATGAAAGTGAAAGGGAGGAGACACAGATTAGATATTAGACAGTGAGGGGGATCAATGAGTGGAACAGGTTGGCACAGGAGGTGGTGAGTTCTCCTTCAATGGAAGTGTTCATGCAGAGGCTGGACAGACATCTATCTGTCTGGGATGATTTAGTGATCCCGCACTGAGCAGGGGGTTGGACCCGATGACCCTGGAAGTCCTTTCCAACTCAACCATCCTTTGATAAACCACCCTAATCTTGGAGCTAATCAGCAAGGACTCCAGGCTACACTGACACAATGTTGCAAAGCTATAATACCCTGTTTCCCTGAAAATAAGACGCGTCTTATATTAATTTTTGCTCCCAAATATGCGCTACGTCTTATTTTCAGGGGGTGTCTTATTTTGTCGCGGCAAATCCGTCTGTGGCCGCTAATCCCTCAATTGGCCAGCTTTGTGGACGAAATTTCTCAGAAATCTCGTCCACATCGGACAGCAAATCTGTCACGGCAAAGCTGGGAGAAGCCGGTGTTGTGGTGCGGATTCACCGGCCACAGAAACGGAAAAGTGTGCAGCCAGGTCGCTTCAAAACAAGCGGCTGAGTGCCGTGGGTTTTGAAGCAGCGCTTTCCCGGCGGAAATCTTGCTGTTTATCGCTGTGGCCAAACTGCGAGATTTCCGCTGGAAATACGCTCTGTGAGAACCCAGCCTGAAGAATCACACAGGTTGCCTGACTCACACACAGAGCCATAAAAAAATAAGGGCTGTAAAGTAATGTACCTGTCTGCAGACAGAAGTTCCTGGACCACTTGTAAGCAGGGATGGTATTGCAGCTGCCGGCCACCAGGGGGAGCTCATCACAGCAGACGTGTACAGCAGGAACAGAACGTACAGTATGGACTTTTGCAGCCAGCAAGGGGAGCTCACAACAGCACACTCGTACAGCACAGCAGGGACAGGATAACAGCAGACTGTCTGCAGATCTACCTATACATCTGGAGGTAGGAGACAACAGGGATGGCAGCAGGGGACAGGCCTCTTGACTTGCCTGCACACTTTGCTATGCCTTACTATCGGGGGGTGCCTTATATTTGGCACTTCTGCAAATTTCAGGGGGTGCCTTATTTTCAGGGGGTGCCTTATTTTCAGGGAAACACGGTAGTTCTGGGCAGATTTTAAGTCTGTGAACATAAAGGAAATTGTCCCAGTTCACTGACAGCAAGCTGAGATTCTGAAAATGGGGAAGAGTTGATACACAATGTAGACCTCCTCATGATACCATGATTATGCAGGTACTACACGATGACATTTGGCTGGGAGTGAGTTGCAACACAACCTCAATATTGCCATATGGTGCACAGTCCTGGAGTACCTGATACTGTGGCTTCTGCTTTTTCTTTTTGGGGGGCTCCAGCTCCTCGTCTTCCCAGGTGGAGTCATAATCTGAATTCCAGGAGGCGTCCCTGTCGTAATTCATGTTGACAATATCACAAAATGCTTTGGGTCCTGCAATTGGAGAAGGAAACATAGATTCCATTAAAGGGGTGGTCTCGCGAAACCAAGTGGGGTTATACACTTCCGTATGGCCATATTAATGCACTTTGTAATGTACATTGTGCATTAAATATGAGCCATACAGAAGTTATTCCACTTACCTGCTCCGTTGCTAGCGTCCTCGTCTCCATGGTTCCGTCTAAATTCGCTGGCAGCTTGCTTTTTTAGACGCGCTTGCGCAGTCCGGTCTTCTCCATTCAGCACGAGCCGCTTCAGTGTGCTCCCCGCTACAGCTCTTCTGCGCATGCGCAGACGAGCTGTCACTGCTCGGGAGCGCGCTGAAGCGGCCATTCTGCACCATCCTCTGTTAGAGGAAGGTGCAGAAACTGGAGCTGCCCAGCGGAGAAGACCAGCCCAGCCCAGCAGCCCCGAGAAGCCTCCCAGGTAAGTGATGGGTCGGGGGGGGCTGCCGCTGCGCCGGGCTGCGCCGGGGGGGGGCTGCCGCTGCGCCGGGGGGGGCTGCCGCTGCGCCGGGGGGGCTGTCGCTAGGCCGGGGGGGCTGTCGCTAGGCCGGGGGGAGCTGTCGCTAGGCCGGGGGGGCTGTCGCTAGGCCGGGGGGGCTGTCGCTGCGATGGGGGGGGCTGTCGCTAGGCCGGGGGGGCTGTCGCTGCGATGGGGGGGGCTGTCGCTAGGCCGGGGGGGCTGTCGCTAGGCCGGGGGGAGCTGTCGCTAGGCCGGGGGGGCTGTCGCTGCGATGGGGGGGGCTGTCGCTAGGCCGGGGGGGCTGTCGCTGCGATGGGGGGGGCTGTCGCTAGGCCGGGGGGGCTGTCGCTGCGATGGGGGGGGCTGTCGCTAGGCCGGGGGGGCTGTCGCTGCGATGGGGGGGGCTGTCGCTAGGCCGGGGGGGCTGTCGCTGCGATGGGGGGGGCTGTCGCTAGGCCGGGGGGGCTGTCGCTGCGATGGGGGGGGCTGTCGCTAGGCCGGGGGGAGCTGTCGCTAGGCCGGGGGGGCTGTCGCTGCGATGGGGGGGGCTGTCGCTAGGCCGGGGGGGCTGTCGCTGCGATGGGGGGGGCTGTCGCTAGGCCGGGGGGGCTGTCGCTGCGATGGGGGGGGCTGTCGCTAGGCCGGGGGGGCTGTCGCTGCGATGGGGGGGGCTGTCGCTAGGCCGGGGGGGCTGTCGCTAGGCCGGGGGGAGCTGTCGCTAGGCCGGGGGGGCTGTCGCTGCGATGGGGGGGGCTGTCGCTAGGCCGGGGGGGCTGTCGCTGCGCCGGGGGAACTAGCGCTGGGGAGCCGGGGGCTAGCGCCGGTTACCTGCTGTCTGGTCGGCGGCTGCGGGGCGTCTGGTCGGCGGCTGCGATGCGTCCGGTTGCCATGGAGACACAGCTGGCGGCGTCTCGGGAGCGCGCACGTCGGGCTGCAGCGAGCGACTGGGAAAGAGCCGGCGGCCATCTTGAGGAAACTTTTATAACTTGCTGAAACGCTGGAACGGTAAGTACGAACCAGCTAGAAATGTCATTTACAGGGGGGCTTAGTAATGTGTGTTTAATGGGGGGGACTGGGCAAAAAAAAAAATTAACTGCTTCCTCGAGACATCTCCTTTAATCTACCACCTGATAGATCAGAAATCCATAGCGCATGCTCAGATTACTGTAATATTTATATTATTTTACTGCAAGCTGTAAAGTGGGATGGCATTTTTTCCAGACTGTGTGCTGACATCTAGTGGTCAGTGAGGGAACTGCAACATTTAAAAATTACCAGCACCAGAGAGTAGTGGAGAGACCATTGGCTGCTCATGCCCTGCAATGTCCAGGGCGGCGGGTGTGTGGGACATGTTAGCGCCTGTAGTTTTTCCAGGCTAATGGATCTAAAGGAAAGCACTGTGGATGTCACATTTAATGTGTGTCATGAGCCTGCGTCATTATAGTGCAACACAGCAATATCAAAATAGCTGTGGGCACTAGAGATGACCGAGCACGCTCGGATAAAGCAGTTACTCGAGCGAGCATCGCTCTTCTCGAGTAACTGCTTACTGGTCCGAGTGTGCTCAGGGTGTGGCGGGGGGGAGAGAGATCTCTCCCACTCTCCTCCCCACTACCCCCCACCGCTCACCCCTGCCGCCCCTCCGAGCACGCTTGGACCAGTAAGCAGTTACTCGAGAAGAGCAATGCTCGCTCGAGTAACTGCTTTATCCGAGTGTGCTCGCTCATCTCTAGTGGGCACACCAGCGCCTTGAATCCTGTTGGTAGAGACACTGAGCTGTACTAGAGTATTGCCACAGGGCAGGTGATGCCACATTGTCAGGAATGTCTCTGTCCGCATTAGTGGTGAGGGTACTTCACTATAACCAATGGTGTTCCCAGCACAAACCCCCTCACAGTATTACCAATGGCCCTAGTCATGCCCAGTGTAGTGACCTGAAGCTGTTACTGTTGTAGGAAACCACAGTTATATTGGTTTGAAAGTATGTGTAGCGCATTCGCCCACACGAGCGTATATCGGCCGCCATTTTCACGGTACCATCTGATGCATTGGATTCCAATGCATCAGATCAGATGGGCGATTTTCCACCAACCAGGAAAGGTAATTCAGGAACTTTCTTTCCCGGCCAGAATACGTCCGCTGCCATAGACTCCTATGGGAGCCTATGGTAGCTGCTGGAGAAGGGAGGTAGGAAGGAGTTTAGCAGTGTGTCTGCTAAACCCCCTCCACTTTACCTCCTTCTCTCTGACTGTCTGCAATGGGAGAGGGAGGGAGCTAGTTGGTAAGCAACTGCCCCATCCTGCCCCCTCCCATTGCTGGCAGCCGACAAGGGGTGGAGAGGGGGTGGGAGCTTAGCACACTAGCCCCACCCTGTCCCTTGCAGAGACGGCGAAAAGGGGGAAGGCAGTTTAGCAGAGCTTGTCTCCCCTCACCTGACGGCAATCCGGGCTCAGCGTACATGCATCAGGCCGTCTGAATGGGCGCACAAACGGCAGATTTGTGCCCCCTTTCACGTGTTCTTACGGCGCCAGCAGGCGTACATAAAAATGCCTACGCTCGTGTGAATAAGCCCTAAGTGTGAGGAAAGAGGAAAAGGTGCCAGATATAACGCTTATTGTTCGCAGGGCCCTAGTGGAACGCCCAGTCAAGCAGTACAGCTATTCTTGGTAGGAAAGAGACCAGCACCCACCTTGTACCCCACCATCAGCTCTCTTTGTAGCATGGCCAGGTGGGAGTCAAACTGCACGGCTGTCCCTCCTTCTGGCATCAAAAACAACTACCGCCATTATTTTTCACTTATAATTTAGCCAGATGGCAGTCAGAGTATATAGCCGTCGGGAGCCCAAGCCCCGCAGGTTGCACCAACAGAACCCCCCTCCGAACTTCACTGTTGGGACGATGCAGTTGCGTAGAACACTTGTTTCCACTCACTTACAGTCCGTCGCTCCGAGCCCCATCGCAGGCGCCGCTGTGCATTTACTGCTGTGATGTTGGCTGCAGCCGCTCGTCCATGGTAACCCTTCACATGCAGTTTCCTATGGATGATTCTGGTGCTAATGGATGCTCTAATGTCCTGTGAGACCCCCTGAGCGAGGGCAGACGATGTGTGGGATGCCTTCACAACTCCTCCAAGGCTTCGTTGTCCACATTCTGTCAGTTTACGAGGTCTCCTTGAGTGTGGCTGACCAGCACACAGCGGATGGTCTCCATATCCCAATAACATGGCCAACTGTGGATGTATAACTTATACCAGCTGTACATATATAAGTATATACAGGAGATACCCCGGTTAGGGTGGTTTCACACCAGCATTGGGGATTCTGCTTTCCTGCAACGGAAAGCAGGAAAGGGGAATCCCCGTGACGAGTTGCTCCGTCTCTGGACAGAACCGAACAGCGCGGACGGATTCCATTGATTATAATGGGGTCCATCCACTTTCCGCTCAGCTTTTGGATGGAAGAAAAAGTGCTGCATCCATTATTGTGAGCCGGATCTGTGATGGAACCTCCAACCGGAAGTTCCAATGGAGAAGTGAAACCCCTTACACCAGCATGGTCAATATTAGTATAAATAGACATTGTATATACATCTCCTGTATATAGTGATCTGGAGCATGCTGGTATAACCTGGGTATATTCTGTATATAATTATATATGTACAGCTGGTATAAGTTATACATCTCCTGTATATAGTGATATGGACCATGCTGGTATAACCTAGGGATCTCCTGTATATAATTATATATGTACTGCTGGTATAAGTTATACATCCCTCAGTATATAGTGAAATGGAACATGCTGGTATAACCTGGGGATCTCCTGTATATAATTATATATGTACAGCTGGTATAAGTTATACATCTCCTGTATATAGTGATATGGAACATGCTGGTATAACCTAGGGATCTCCTGTATATAATTATATATGTACAGCTGGTATAAGTTATACATCTCCTGTATATAGTGATATGGACCATGCTGGTATAACCTAGGGATCTCCTGTATATAATTATATATGTACTGCTGGTATAAGTTATACATCCCTCAGTATATAGTGAAATGGAACATGCTGGTATAACCTGGGGATCTCCTGTATATAATGATATATGTACTGCTGGTATAAGTTATACATCTCCTGTATATAGTGATATGGACCATGCTGGTATAACCTGGGTATCTCCTGTATATAATTATATATGTACAGCAGATATACATTATACATCTCCTGTATATAGTGATATGGAGCATGCTGATATAGCCTTGGTATCTCCTGTATATAATTATATATGTACAGCTGCTATAAGATATACATCTCACTGTATATAATGATATGGAGCATTGTGGTATAGCCTGGGTATCTAGTGTATATAATTATATATGTACAGCTTGTTAGGCATGCTACCTGTGTCTGCCACCCTCTTGCTATTCCGGGCAGACACGGGTGTCACTCTGCTCTTTCTGTGTGTATGACTCTTAGCTGTGTACTTTCCATCAGCACTGCAGGAGTTAATCCTCCCCAGTGCTCTCAGCCCAGCTGCAGGGTAATAGGCTATTGCCCTCCTATTTAGCTGAGCAGGTGATCCAGTTCTTTTTGCCTGAGTGTCGGTGTGAGTTTGCCTCAGTCACCCAGCAAGGGTCTCCTGTCTCTGACTTCGGGGTCTTCCCTGATTCTTGGCCTTTTACCTGGATAACATTTGTTCTCTGCCTGCTCAACATTATACCGAATTCTGTTTACACATACCATATATGTTTAGAGTTCTGCCTGTTGTGGTGCTTTGCACCAGTGCCTCGGACTTCCATGGGTCAGCTGCCAACCACACCAAAGCTACTCCAGGAGGTAGCGGCCTGCTCAGTTTCCTGCAGCAGAGTCCAAATTCCTGTTTAGGGGTTAAAGGGCGAATACCGGGGAACCGCCAGGATAACGCCCCTTAGGATTCGCCCAAAACCAAACCAGTTGGTTGGCACAGTGGGCCCATACCCACTGCCCGTAACACAGCTGATATACATTCTACATCTCCCTGTATATAGTGATATGGACCATGCTGGTATAACCTGGGTATCTCCTGTATATAATTATATTTGTACACCTGGTATGAGTTATACATCCCTCAGTATATAGTGATATGGAGCATGCTGGTATAACCTGGGTATCTCCTGTATAAAATTATATATGTACTGCTGGTATAAGTTATACATCTCCCTGTATATAGTGAAATGGACCATGCTGGTAAAACCTGGGGATCTCCTGCATATAATTATATTTGTACACCTGGTATAAGTTATACATCTCCCTGTATATAGTGAAATGGACCATGCTGGTATAACCTGGGTATCTCCTGTATATAATTATATTTGTACACCTGGTATGAGTTATACATCCCTCAGTATATAGTGATATGGAGCATGCTGGTATAACCTGGGTATCTCCTGTATATAATTATATATGTACTGCTGGTATAAGTTATACATCTCCCTGTATATAGTGAAATGGACCATGCTGGTATAACCTGGGGATCTCCTGTATATAATTATATTTGTACACCTGGTATAAGTTATACATCTCCCTGTATATAGTGAAATGGACCATGCTGGTAT
Organism: Eleutherodactylus coqui; assembly: GCF_035609145.1. NCBI lineage: Eukaryota > Metazoa > Chordata > Amphibia > Anura > Eleutherodactylidae > Eleutherodactylus > Eleutherodactylus coqui. Next base: position 16,738,128 of record NC_089849.1, on the reverse strand, counting down.
AACCTGGGGGTCTCCTGTATATAATTATATTTGTACACCTGGTATGAGTTATACATCCCTCAGTATATAGTGAAATGGACCATGCTGGTATAACCTGGGGATCTCCTGTATATAATTATATTTGTACACCTGGTATGAGTTATACATCCCTCAGTATATAGTGAAATGGACCATGCTGGTATAACCTGGGGATCTCCTGTATATAATTATATTTGTACACCTGGTATAAGTTATACATCTCCCTGTATATAGTGAAATGGACCATGCTGGTATAACCTGGGTATCTCCTGTATATAATTATATTTGTACACCTGGTATAAGTTATACATCTCCCTGTATATAGTGATATGGAGCATGCTGGTATAACCTGGGGATCTCCTGTATATAATTATATTTGTACACCTGGTATGAGTTATACATCTCCCTGTATATAGTGAAATGGACCATGCTGGTATAACCTGGGGATCTCCTGTATATGACTGCACACTTTACACTCAATTAAAAAAACGCATCGAAAACCTGCATGCAGTTTCATGTGATTTTAATTGTGGTTCAAAAACTGCAGGATAAAACATGAGCGCAGCCTGAGGGGCACAGACAAGCCCTCACGCGCTCCGGGAGATGAGTCATGTTTGGGAAGCTAATGCCAAGGGGCAGCTCATGTGTGTAAATTGGTTTTGCAGCTGTTGCGGCGCGGTTTGGGTACGGCTGTCAGCATGGTGTACAACTGCTACTGTGACACATGAGGATCTGTCCTGTATACTTTCACAAGTCCTTGGAGGTATTATTAGGAACAGACGCTCCTATTCCTCCCCCCTTTATGACCGGCACTACCCGATGTAGCAGAGCTGAGTGTGTCACATCACAAGGTGTTATCTGTAGTTTTACGCAGGACTGCAGGTAAATCTACTCTGTTCAGAGTCCTCAGCGTATGTTAGGATCCCTTGGCACGCAGCTGTGTACTTACCTCTGTTTTCGGACAATGCTGGGTCGCGGGTCGGTTGCGAGCTTCTCACTGGGGAGTGACGAGAAAGAAACTGAAGGGAAACTTTTATGCTGATCTTAGATAAGTGCAAATGTCAGCCGGGAGTTTCACTTTCTGTTCCTATGAAATCTTCACACCGCACCCATTAAAGGGGCAGCGCTGCCGGGACGCACGATACAGGCTGGCATGAAGTGTGGCACGCCCGGGCCTACCTGTAACCGCGGCCAGCACCAATATAGGGGGCTGCAACTGATGTGTGATATATATGGCCTGCACAATATATACATGGTCTGGAGTGCTGCTCTCATACATACTTTGCTGCTGAAATTGTGATCCAGGATCTCTGATGAGCGTGCACCAGCTGGTGAGGATTGTCTTCCCTGTATATCTGAAGGTGAAGTGTGTGCTGTGATCGGTGTTGTTACATGGTCTGTACGTATTATTTATATATATATATATATATATATCCCGCACATTATACATATGGTCCTTTCATTGTATATATGGTCATGGCTGGTCATGTAAAAGTAGCCCATCAAAAACTATATATATATATATATATATATATTTCATAAGCTTCATATTTTATATGGCTTGTACATGGTATATGTATGGTATGTGCATTGTGTATGAGGTCCATACACTAAATATATGATCCATATATTATAAATGGCGTCTATACTATATATCATATGTATATTATACATGTGGCCTGTATCTAATCGTCCGTACACTATATAGGCTCCATAATATATATGGTCCATACATTAAATATATGTTCCATATATTATACAGTGACACCTTGGGTTGCGAGTGCCTCGGCTTACAAGTTTTTTTGACTTGAGAGCAGGCTCTCTCCCGAATTTTTGCTCTGATTTAAAGGGGTTGTCTCGCGAAATCAAGTGGGGTTATACACTTCTGTATGGCCATATTAATGCACTTTGTAATGTACATTGTGCATTAATTATGAGCCATACAGAAGTTATTCACTTACCTGCTCCGTTGCTAGCGTCCTCGTCTCCATGGTTCCGTCTAAATTCGCTGGCGGCTTGCTTTTTTAGACGCGCTTGCGCAGTCCGGTCTTCTGCTCTGAGCATGAGCCGCTTCAGTGTGCTCGCCGCTACAGCTCTTCTGCGCATGCGCAGACGAGCTGTATCTTCTCGGGAGCGCGCTGGAGCGGCCATTCTGCTACCATCCTCTGTTAGAGGAAGGTGCAGAAACTGGAGCCGCCCAGCCGAGAAGCCCAGCCCAGCAGCCCAGCCGCCCAGGTAAGTGATGCGTGACGGACTGACGGGGGTGACGCGTGACTGACTGCCGCTGTGGCCCCGGAGCCTACCGCTGTGGCCCCGGAGCCTACCGCTGTGGCCCCGGAGCCTACCGCTGTGGCCCCGGAGCCTACCGCTGGGGCGCCGGGGCCTACCGCTGGGCCCCGGAGCCTACCGCTGGGCCCCGGGGCCTACCGCTGGGCCCCGGAGCCTACCGCTGGGCCCCGGGGCCTACCGCTGGGCCCCGGGGCCTACCGCTGGGCCCCAGAGCCTACCGCTGGGCCCCGGGGCCTACCGCTGGGCCCCGGGGCCTACCGCTGGGCCCCGGGGCCTACCGCTGGGGAGCCGGGGCCTACCGCTGGGCCCCGGGGCCTACCGCTGGGGAGCCGGGGTCTACCGCTGGGCCCCGGAACCTACCGCTGGGGGGCCGGGGCCTACCGCTGGGGGGCCGGGGCCTACCGCTGGGCCCCGGAGCCTACCGCTGGGGAGCCGGGGCCTACCGCTGGGCCCTGGAGCCTACCGCTGGGCCCTGGAGCCTACCGCTGGGCCCCACCGCTGGGGAGCCGGGACCTACCGCTGGGCCCCGGAACCTACCGCTGGGGGGCCGGGGCCTACCGCTGGGGGGCCGGGGCCTACCGCTGGGCCCCGGAACCTACCGCTGGGGGGCCGGGGCCTACCGCTGGGGGGCCGGGGCCTACCGCTGGGGAGCCGGGGCCTACCGCTGGGCCCCGGGGCCTACTGCTGGGGAGCCGGGGGCTAGCGCCGGTTACCTGCTGCCTGGTGGTGGGTGACTGGTCGGCCGCGTTCAATCCCGGGGTCCGGTCGGCAGCTGCGGGGCGTCTGGTTGTCAGGAAGACACAGCTGGTAGCGTCTCGGGAGCGCGCACGTCGGGCTACAGCAAGCGACGGGAAAAGAGACGGCGGCTATCTTGGGGAAACTTTTTATAAGTTGCTGAAACGCTGGAACTGTAAGTACAAACCAGCTAGAAAAGTCATTTACAGGGGGGCTTAGTAATGTTTGCTTAATTAGGGGGACTGGGCAAAAAAAAAATTTCACTGCTTCCTCGAGACAACCCCTTTAAGAGCAATAACTTGGGTTACAAGCCTTGCCGATATACGGCGTCTCTCTCTGTGCAGGGGGAGGAGGCTGGAAGAGCCGGGAGCAGTGCTCTGAGCTCCCACCCCCTCTCTGCCTCCTTTCCACCCCCTCTCCGCCCCTCTGCACTATTTGCAATGAGAAGACGTGGGACGGGGCGGGGATAAATTACGAGAATTAGCTCCACCCTTGTCCCGCCTCTCCTCAATAAACAAAGAGGGGAAGTGTGCAAAAAAGTTTTAGTTTTTTCTTCCAGAATATTTTTTAATATTCCTATAGGAGACTTGAACCTGCAGCTTATCATAGCGATCGCAGGGCATGGTAGACCCATCGGCTCTCTATGATTACATACTGAAGGGTCGTTGATGTCACAGAGGGAGCGCCCTCCCTCTATGAACTCTTTACAATATTGGATATGGCACGTAAGGGGTTAACCACAGGGATTAGTGTTGTAGCAGGTGGCCGGCTGTCGGTCACGGCCAGCTCCCGCTCTGAATGGCGTTGGCTCAGTTTCTGAGTTTGCACCATCCATAGGACATATATATGTTCTCATCCAAAACATACATTTAGGTATTAGGGGTGGGAAGGGGTTAAGGAGCCTCATCAAAAATATGATCCTCCATTAAGGAAAAAGATCACGCTCTCCCAGCAGGTGGCGCTGTGTTAAGGAGTTTGTAAATAAAGTTTTGCAGTTTCCTAACACACTTTGGGGCTTACTTATTATTCTTTGGATGTGTCCAAAACTACAACTTTTAGCTCACTTACCCCATCACCCTCCACTCTATTAAAAAGTTGGTGAGGGGCCTTGCTCTAGGGCGCTCCTAGCTTGCGTAGGTTTTTCTTCTCGCACCTCTTATTACATTTGTTGCTGGTAGATGTGATGCGTCCCTTTAAATAAACATTCTCCTTTTTGTATCAATTTGTCACCATTATTATCTTCACTTGCTGTCAGTGAATGAAGCTAAACTGTGAACTGAACAGGCTGGAGTCCAGACTAATACACTGCAACAAACTATCAGGACAGGACAGAGATGTGTTTAGCTCAGAGGATTGTGGACACTGGATGCATTGTAACAAACCCTCAGCTGCAAAGAGTCTTAAAGGGGTCTCATCTTGGCTTTTCATGGTCAAGATGGGAAAACCCGTCTTTGTTCCTGACCACCTATCGGACACAGGCGAACGCTTCAGCGCAGCGCTGTCTGTGTCTAGCTGGAGGCGTTGACCCCGCAGGACGTGGCTGAACTTGTGATGTATGTGTCTAGGCTCACTGTTGCGTCAACCTGTCAAAAGACCTTGGTGACTGCATTTCAGTACGAGGAGTCACCTTAAGGCACCAATCTACAACCCCAATTCCAAAAAAGTTGGGACAATGTGTAAAATGGAAAAAAAGTAATTTAATGATTTCATAAATCTATATTGTATTCACAAGAGAACCGATCAGAGGGTGAAACAATAACAAAGGCAGCAACACATCTGACAATAGTTGGGTGGGGCTGTGTCTACCATTGTGTAGCATCACATCTCACAATAGTTGGGTGGGGCCGTGTCTACCATTGTGTAGCATCACATCTCACAATAGTTGGGTGGGGCCGTGTCTACCATTGTGTAGCATCACATCTGACAATAGTTGGGTGGGGCCGTGTCTACCGTTGTGTAGCATCACATCTCACAATAGTTGGGTGGGGCCGTGTCTACCGTTGTGTAGCATCACATCTCACAATAGTTGGGGCGGGCCGTGTCTACCGTTGTGTAGCATCACATCTCACAATAGTTGGGGCGGGGCTGTGTCTACCATTGTGTAGCATCACATCTCACAATAGTTGGGTGGGGCCGTGTCTACCATTGTGTAGCATCACATCTCACAATAGTTGGGTGGGGCCGTGTCTACCATTGTGTAGCATCACATCTCACAATAGTTGGGTGGGGCCGTGTCTACCGTTGTGTAGCATCACATCTCACAATAGTTGGGGCGGGCCGTGTCTACCGTTGTGTAGCATCACATCTCACAATAGTTGGGGCGGGGCCGTGTCTACCATTGTGTAGCATCACATCTCACAATAGTTGGGTGGGGCCGTGTCTACCGTTGTGTAGCATCACATCTCACAATAGTTGGGGGGTGGGGCCGTGTCTACCATTGTGTAGCATCACATCTGACAATAGTTGGGGCGGGGCCGTGTCTACCATTGTGTAGCATCACATCTGACAATAGTAAGGGGTGGGGCCGTGTCTACCATTGTGTAGCATCACATCTGACAATAGTTGGGCGGGGCCTTGTCTACCATTGTGTAGCATCACATCTCACAGTAGTTGGGTGGGGCCGTGTCTACCATTGTGTAGCATCACATCTCACAATAGTTGGGGGGTGGGGCCGTGTCTACCATTGTGTAGCATCACATCTGACAATAGTTGGGGCGGGGCCGTGTCTACCATTGTGTAGCATCACATCTGACAATAGTAAGGGGTGGGGCCGTGTCTACCATTGTGTAGCATCACATCTCACAATAGTTGGGCGGGGCCGTGTCTACCATTGTGTAGCATCACATCTGACAATAGTTGGGCGGGGCCTTGTCTACCATTGTGTAGCATCACATCTCACAATAGTTGGGCGGGGCCGTGTCTACCATTGTGTAGCATCACATCTCACAATAGTTGGGTGGGGCCGTGTCTACCATTGTGTAGCATCACATCTCACAATAGTTGGGCGGGGCCGTGTCTACCGTTGTGTAGCATCACATCTCACAATAGTTGGGTGGGGCCGTGTCTAACATTGTGTAGCATCACATCTCACAATAGTTGGGGCGGGGCTGTGTCTACCATTGTGTAGCATCACATCCCACAATAGTTGGGGTGGGGCCGTGTCTACCATTGTGTAGCATCACATCTCACAATAGTTGGGGTGGGCCATGTCTACCATTGTGTAGCATCACATCTCACAATAGTTGGGCGGGGCCGTGTCTACCATTGTGTAGCATCACATCTCACAATAGTTGGGCGGGGCCATGTCTACCATTGTGTAGCATCACATCTCACAATAGTTGGGGGGGGGGGGGGCGTGTCTACCGTTGTGTAAAGGATCACATCTCACAATAGTTGGGTGGGGCCGTGTCTATCATTGTGTACCATCACATCTCACAATAGTTGGGGGGGGGGGCGTGTCTATCATTGTGTAGCATCACATCTCACAATAGTTGGGTGGGGCCGTGTCTATCATTGTGTAACATCACATCTCACAATAGTTGTGGTGGGGCCGTGTCTACCATTGTGTAGCATCACATCTCACAATAGTTGGGTGGGGCCGTGTCTATCATTGTGTAGCATCACATCCCACAATAGTTGGGGCGGGGCCGTGTCTATCATTGTGTAGCATCACATCTCACAATAGTTGGGTGGGGCCGTGTCTATCATTGTGTAACATCACATCTCACAATAGTTGGGGTGGGGCCGTGTCTATCATTGTGTAGCATCACATCTCACAATAGTTGGGTGGGGCCGTGTCTATCATTGTGTAGCATCACATCTCACAATAGTTGGGGTGGGGCCGTGTCTATCATTGTGTAGCATCACATCTCACAATAGTTGGGCGGGGCCGTGTCTATCATTGTGTAACATCACATCTCACAATAGTTGGGGCGGGCCGTGTCTACCATTGTGTAGCATCACATCTCACAATAGTTGGGTGGGGCCGTGTCTACCATTGTGTAGCATCACATCTCACAGTAGTTGGGGCGGGGCCATGTCTACCGTTGTGTAGCATCACATCTGACAATAGTTGGGACAGGGCCGTGTCTATCATTGTGTAGCATCACATCTCACAATAGTTGGGTGGGGCCGTGTCTATCATTGTGTAGCATCACATCTCACAATAGTTGGGTGGGGCCGTGTCTATCATTGTGTAGCATCACATCTCACAATAGTTGGGTGGGGCCGTGTCTATCATTGTGTAGCATCACATCTCACAATAGTTGGGCGGGGCCATGTCTACCATTGTGTAGCATCACATCTCACAATAGTTGGGCGGGGCCATGTCTACCATTGTGTAGCATCACATCTGACAATAGTTGGGCGGGGCCGTGTCTACCGTTGTGTAAAGCATCACATCTCACAATAGTTGGGTGGGGCCGTGTCTATCATTGTGTAGCATCACATCTCACAATAGTTGGGCGGGGCCGTGTCTACCATTGTGTAGCATCACATCCTACAATAGTTGGGGTGGGGCCATGTCTACCATTGTGTAGCATCACATCTCACAATAGTTGGGCGGGGCCGTGTCTACCATTGTGTAGCATCACATCCTACAATAGTTGGGGTGGGGCCATGTCTACCATTGTGTAGCATCACATCTCACAATAGTTGGGCGGGGCCGTGTCTACCATTGTGTAGCATCACATCCTACAATAGTTGGGGTGGGGCCATGTCTACCATTGTGTAGCATCACATCTCACAATAGTTGGGCGGGGCCATGTCTACCATTGTGTAGCATCACATCTCACAATAGTTGGGCGGGGCCATGTCTACCGTTGTGTAGCATCACATCTGACAATAGTTGGGCGGGGCCGTGTCTACCATTGTGTAGCATCACATCTCACAATAGTTGGGGCGGGGCCTTGTCTACCATTGTGTAGCATCACATCTCACAATAGTTGGGGCGGGGCCGTGTCTACCATCGTGTAGCATCACATCTCACAATAGTTGGGCGGGGCCGTGTCTACCATTCTGTAGCATCACATCTCACAATAGTTGGGCAGGGCCGTGTCTACCATTGTGTAGCATCACATCTCACAATAGTTGGGGCGGGGCCGTGTCTACCATTGTGTAGCATCACATCTGACAATAGTTGGGGCGGGGCCGTTTCTACCATTGTGTAGCATCACATCTCACAATAGTTGGGCGGGGCCGTGTCTACCATTGTGTAGCATCACATCTCACAATAGTTGGGGCGGGGCTGTGTCTACCATTGTGTAGCATCACATCTGACAATAGTTGGGCGGGGCCGTATCTACCATTGTGTAGCATCACATCTCACAATAGTTGGGCGGGGCTGTATCTACCATTGTGTAGCATCACATCTCACAATAGTTGGGCGGGGCCGTGTCTACCATTGTGTAGCATCACATCTGACAATAGTTGGGGCGGGGCCGTGTCTACCATTGTGTAGCATCACATCTGACAATAGTTGGGCGAGGCCGTGTCTACCATTGTGTAGCATCACATCTCACAATAGTTGGGGCGGGGCTGTGTCTACCATTGTGTAGCATCACATCTTCTTACAATAGTTGGGCGGGGCCATGTCTACCATTGTGTAGCATCACATCTTCTTACAATAGTTGGGGCGGGGCCGTGTCTACCATTGTGTAGCATCACATCTTCTTACAATAGTCTGGGGTTTTGGGAGAGGGATATCCTTTTCTTGCCTGATGTAGGATTCCCGCTGCGCCGCAGTCCTCGGTCGTCTTTGCAGGATTCTCCAATGCGAATGTTCTATAGCTGAGAGGTCTGGGCTGCGCGCCTTAAGCTGGAAACTAATTTTGAGTTCCAAAACTTCACCCTTATGAGTCCCAAGATTTCAAGAAGGAGCCCACGCTATACAGTGCAGTTCCACCAACCGTGCGACTTGCTGTGACCTTGTGACATTCTGCTACCGGTGATTCACCCACAAGTAGTCCCTCAGTATTACATGGACATCGTAAGGTTTGTGCCATTTAACAACATAAAATAGAAATGATTACACATTTCCTATAGCAGCTCCGAGTCCGGACACGGCCAAAACGCGTTAGCCCTCATGTCCACGGGCAAAATTAAATTGTGGAATCTGCGCGGATAATCTGACGTCCAATATGCCCCCAGACATTCATTGAGCACCCCCAGGTAATTAGATACCTGCGGATGTCATTTTATCCCGTGCAGGCGGATCACTCACACGGGATAAAAACTGCAGCATGCTCCATTTTCTGTGCTTTCCTGCACGGACGGCTTCCACTGAAGTCAATGGAAGCTGTCGGATCCATGGCACAGCCGCGGATGACACTGTGGGTGGGAAGTGGATCCGTGGGAAAGCAGGAGATTTAAAGGTCGAAAAAAAAACCCACGGCGTCAGCACGCCAGAACGCATCCGCCGTGCAGAAGAGCCGCCCGCAATGGAGGAAAACCGCGCCGCGTACGCTCAGGTGAGAAAATGTATTTCTTGAGACCTTGGAGGTATGCTCTATGACTCAGGTCCGCTTTATTTACCTTTATATGTCATTAATGAGGCTCACAGTCTTGAGCTGCTGGCTTTCTTCTCCTTCGGCCCATGCACGTCTTGGAAGCCAGTAATTAACCCTTTGATTGTTGCTTCATGTTGGGGAGCAGGGAAGCTTTTTGAGTATTTTTGACTTTATGCATTCCTCCCAACATTTGTACCCCCATTTGAGGGATTCTTTAACCCTTTAATGACGCGGACACAACAATTTTGGGTGGATTTTCATCTCTACTTTACAGCAATACCAAAATTATATATATATATATACACACACAATTTTTGTTTCTTTTTTTTTTCCCCGCTGCTCTCAAAGTTCCATAACTTCTTATTTTCCATGGTCGGAGCTCGGTGAGGGCTTGTTTTTTGCATGACAAGCTGTAGTTTTTATTGTCACCATTTTGGAGTACATATGGCTTTTTGGACTTTTATTGCCTTTTTGGTAGGTGAACAAAAAAAGCAATTTGGCTCTATTTCTTGCATTTTTGTGTAGTGTTTGCTGCGCAGGAAAAAACAATGTACGGGTTATTGCAGATGTGATGATGCCCAGCATGTGAGTTTTTACACTTTTTTTTCTAAACAAAGAGGGCAAAGTTCACAAAAGTTTTTATTTTACATTTTTTAAAAATAATTTAAATTTTTTAAATACATTTCCTACAGGAAACCTGGGATTCTACAATCGCCCTGATAATACACTGCAGTACTTCTCTACTATGATGCATTATCGCTAATCAGGGGATAGGTCATCAGTTAACATAGATTGGTCTGCCCCTTAAGGTCCTTTTACACATCAGCATTAATACCTGACAGCCGTTCCAGTGCTTTCACACAGAAGTGAGGATCGCTCAGTGATCGGGGGCGGAGCGGCCAGGATCGGAAAAAGAGACTTGAGAATCTTTATATCCAGAATTGGATTAGCTGCTATGGATTTGCCTACCTCAATTATGTACTTAACTTCCTTTTGCTACTTGTACCCCCCCACACACCCTCCCCACCCCTTCCTCAACTCCCAGTCCAATTCCCATTTCTGTAATTTCGCAGTTTCTCCACCGGCCCCCATTCAAACTGTTCCTGGGGTTTGTAGTTCTCCCAGGCGTAGCGCACCAGCTTCCTGCGCTCCTGCTTGTCCCTCACGGTGAACATGAAGTAGTCCAGGACGCTCCTCCCCACGTTAGGTAAGTAGTTGTTACACAAGGTCTCCTCCAGGAAGAACCTGACCAGAGGAGCCTGTAGGTGGCTGAAGCCCATCTCCCCCAGGCACTTCAGGATGCGGGTGATCCGCAGGTTGTTGTGGCTGCGGCTGTGAACAGAGAGAAAAATCCTGTCTGTCTATATATCCAGGGAGGAGAATGGATAAGGGGGTGGGGCCTCACTCTGCAGGGGGTGGGGCCTCACTCTGCCTGTGACATGCATGCTGCTGCTGCACAGGGCGCAGTCGGAAGCCGCTCCTGTGCTTTAAGGTGGCCACATACCTTCACATGCTATCGGACAAACCTCGGCTCTAGCAGACACATGAACGGTTCAGCTGGGTGTTTAGGGAGGTAAGGGTCCTTGTACATGGAGCAGTTAATCGTTAGAGCAAACGATGACCGATGACGATGTCCGTTTACACGCGCAGATAATCATTTACATTTTTTCGTAATTTTTTTACTGGTTGGCCGCGGCTACACTGAACAATTATCCTTTATTTTCGCACAATTCAATGATTTTTTTAAAACTCTAATCCTTCTGTGTAAAGCGGCTCTAGCGGGGGCTTATCTCCTGAATACCGGAAGGATCGGGCGCTAATATTAAACGTCTCCTATTCTGCTTTCCCCCAATAAGATTTGTTGTGGGAAAGCTAAGCTGCATCAATACACATCAGAGAGCTGTCCCGCTCCGCTGTTATTGGCGGGTTTATATATGTATTAATATATCAGGGGTCAGTACAGAGATCTCTCCTAATGATATTCTTTACTGTAAGAGCAGTGAGACTGTGGAACTCTCTGCCTGAGAACGTGGTGATGGCGAACTCAATAAGAGTGTAAGAGGGGCCTGAAGTGTAATAATATTACATGTTATATCGCTGATTACATCAGGAGGGTCGGTGATCCGGGGATTATTCTGATTGCCAGATTGGAGTCGGGAAGGAATTTTTTCCCTCTAAAACCCTCATTGGTTTTTTTTGTTTCTTCTGGATCAACATTGGGGGTGGGGCGGGGGGAAGTAATTGGATGGACGGGGGTCTTTTTTCAGCTTTAAATACTATGTTACTATATAAGGAAGGAAGAAACAAGTTGAGGGAATTAAGGATTTGGCATCGGCAGAAGGAAGCAAGGCAGAGAATGGATGGATGATATAGTGATAATCACTCACTTGTTCAGGTTGTGGAATCTCTCCCTCCAGTTCTCGGCTCTCCTCACCTTCCCAGTCTCATCATCCTGGAGTTCGATGCCATAAAATCCCAGCATGAGCCTGTACGCCGCAAGAAACCTCCGCATGACGTCTCTGTCCCGCCTCATGATCTGGAAAGCATTTCAGAATTTAGTAATATAGGAAAAAATATGGGGCTGGGAGTTTGTCATAGGGGGGGGGGGGGGGGGGGGCGGCGTTGCATTGGCCCCTAGGGTCCTTCTACCACATAAGCAGTAGATGGGTGTTGGCGGACCGGCCCTGCTACAGATCTTACATAGGGCCCCAGGCTATGTCTCTGAGCCAGAGGGACACGGTATCAGGGTCAGGTACCTGGATCTCATGCAGGGTCAGGGGTTTGGCACTTGAATTTGTACCTGGTTCCCGTAATGGAAAAAGCCTATAATGCAAAAAGAAAAAAATACAATATGGTGAACCTGAGGCTGCACTACTGCACCTTCCAGTTTGTCTGCACTACGGCGCCTTCCAGTGGTCTGCACTACTACACCTTCCAGTGGTCTGCACTACTACACCTTCCAGTGGTCTGCACTATGGCACCTTCCAGTGGTCTGCACTATGGCACCTTCCAGTTGTCTGCACTACGGCACCTTCCAGTTGTCTGCACTACGGCACCTTCCAGTGGTCTGCACTACTACACCTTCCAGTGGTCTGCACTAGTACACCTTCCAGTGGCCTGCACTACTACACCTTCCAGTGGCCTGCACTACTACGCCTTCCAGTTTGCCTGCACTACGGCGCCTTCCAGTTGTCTGCACTACGGCACCTTCCAGTGGTCTGCACTACTACACCTTCCAGTGGTCTGCACTACTACACCTTCCAGTGGCCTCTACTACTACGCCTTCAAGTTTGACTGCACTACGGCGCCTTCCAGTTTGCCTGCACTATGACACTTCCAGTGGTCTGCACTATGGCACCTTCCAATGGTCTGCACTATGGCACCTTCCAGTGGTCTGCACTACGGCACCTTCCAGTGGTCTGCACTACTACACCTTCCAGTGGTCTGCACTACTACACCTTCCAGTGGTCTGCACTACTACACCTTCCAGTGGCCTGCACTACTTCGCCTTCCAGTTTGCCTGCACTACGGCACCTTCCAGTGGTCTGCACTACTACACCTTCCAGTGGTCTGCACTATTACACCTTCCAGTTTGCCTGCACTACTACGCCTTCCAGTTGCCTGCACTACGGCACCTTCCAGTTTGCCTGCACTACGACAATTCCAGTGGTCTGCACTATGGCACCTTCCAGTGGTCTGCACTACGGCACCTTCCAGTGGTCTGCACTACGGCACCTTCCAGTGGTCTGCACTACGGCACCTTCCAGTGGTCTGCACTACGGCACCTTCCAGTGGTCTGCACTACGGCACCTTCCAGTGGTCTGCACTACGGCACCTTCCAGTGGTCTGCACTACGGCACCTTCCAGTGGTCTGCACTATGGCACCTTCCAGTGGTCTGCACTACGGCACCTTCCAGTGGTCTGCACTATGGCACCTTCCAGTGGTCTGCACTATGGCACCTTCCAGTGGTCATCGCATAGGAGTAAGATATGAAGCAGTAGTAGATCACCACCTTCTTTCCATAATGTCATACCTTGCATATGGGACGGAACTAGAATTCTCTTCTCCCTGGTTTATGACTATAATTCCAGAACTACAGTAAAGACTGACACTTAGGGCCCATTCAGATGGGCATATTTTCTGTCCATATATTTTACTGACTGATTAGAGACCCATTAAATTAAATTGGTGCATTCAGACATGCGGTTTTTACTAACACAAAAAAAAAAATGGCAGCATCTTCTAATTTGGTATCAAGGACTGAAATTACCCGTGAAATTCGAATACAACACGGATGTTAAAAAACACGCATACGCCCCCAAAATGCACATATAGATGTCGTGAAAGTGCCTTTTTCAAATTTTTCATACTTGTATTGTATATGCCCGTGTGCATGAGGCCTTATAGAAAAGAGAAGAAGATGAGGGGGAGGATACAAGGCTGCCTGATCATACATATCTAGTCCTCCGCCGGCGCTAGAACGGCCGCCATAACTGTTAGTTTTGAGTAACACACCATTGGATGTAGGTGTGAGTCTTCTCCAGCCTGTCGTAGTCGCACCTCCAGTTAGTAAGCAGCTCCTGAATCTTCACCCCTGTGAAACAAAGAGCAGGTCACAACTTATGTCCGTCTTATAACCTTGTCCCTCAGTATCCTGGGAATGCTGTGATGACCCATGACAGCCATGTTGGTGGCGATGCAGCTTTCTAGGACACATATACACTAGGTTAATAAACAGAAGTTTGCCAGCAGCACAGCTTCCTCACCATAATATGGTAGGACGGGTTTATGATGCCCAGTCACCAAAAGGATCCGATCCCAAGGTCCACTTCATCCACAGAAAATAGGTAGCGGTGACAGCATAGAAGGTGCCACCGCTACCTATTTTCTCTACATATACACAGAAGTATTGGGACACATAGAAGGGGATAAAATTGGATTTTATTACACCTGGTGACATCCCACCACCAAACCCCGTTGTCAGCTCTACACCTGGTGACATCCGACCACCAGACCCCGTTGTCAGCTCTACACCTGGTGACATCCCACCACCAAACCCCGTTGTCAGCTCTACACCTGGTGACATCCGACCACCAAACCCCGTTGTCAGCTCTACACCTGGTGTCATCCCACCACCAGACCCCGTTGTCAGCTCTACACCTGGTGGCATCCCACCACCAGACCCCGTTGTCAGCTCTACACCTGGTGACATCCCACCACCAAACCTCATTGTCGGCTCTACACCTGGTGACATCCCACCACCAAACCCCGTTGTCAGCTCTACACTTGGTGACATCCCACCACCAGACCCCGTTGTCAGCTCTACACCTGGTGACATCCCACCACCAGACCCCGCTGTCAGCTCTACATCTGGTGACATCCCCCCACCAGACCCCGTTGTCAGCTCTACACCTGGTGACATCCCACCACCAAACCCCGTTGTCAGCTCTACACCTGGTGACATCCGACCAACAAACCCCGTTGTCAGCTCTACACCTGGTGACATCCCACCACCAGACCCCATTGTCAGCTCTACACCTGGTGACATCCCACTACCAAACCTCGTTGTCAGCTCTACACCTGGTGACATCCGACCACCAAACCCCGTTGTCAGCTCTACACCTGGTGACATCCCACCACCAGACCCCATTGTCAGCTCTACACCTGGTGACATCCCCCCACCAGACCCCGTTGTCAGCTCTACACCTGGTGACATCCGACCAACAAACCCCGTTGTCAGCTCTACACCTGGTGACATCCCACCACCAAACCCCGTTGTCAGCTCTACACCTGGTGACATCCCACTACCAAACCTCGTTGTCAGCTCTACACCTGGTGACATCCGACCACCAAACCCCGTTGTCAGCTCTACACCTGGTGACATCCCACCACCAGACCCCATTGTCAGCTCTACACCTGGTGACATCCCCCCGCCAGACCCCGTTGTCAGCTCTACACCTGGTGACATCCGACCACCAAACCCCGTTGTCAGCTCTACACCTGGTGACACCCCACTACCAAACCTCGTTGTCAGCTCTACACCTGGTGACATCCCACCACCAGACCCCGTTGTCAGCTCTACACCTGGTGACATCCCACCACCAGACCCCGTTGTCAGCTCTACACCTGGTGACATCCCACCACCAGACCCTGTTGTCAGCTCTACACCTGGTGACATCCCACCACCAAACCTTGTTGTCAGTTCTGCACCTGGCGACATCCCCCCACCAGACCCCGCTGTCAGCTCTACACCTGGTGACATCCCACCACCAGACCCCGTTGTCAGCTCTACACCTGGTGACATCCCACCACCAGACCCCATTGTCATCTCTACACCTGGTAATATCCCACCAACAACCTCGCTGTCAGCTCTACACCTGGTGACATCCCCCTACCAGACCCCATTGTGAGCTCTACACCTGGTGTCATCCCACCACCAAACCCCTGTGTGATCCTCTCCTTTATACCTAATGCTCACACATCACCTGACCGCACAGGATTGGTGGGGGAAGGGGGGGGGGGGCAATACTTTTGTTAACATAGTCTATAACCAAGCAATGGCTTAGTAGGATCTTTGCCACCCAACCCACACTGACCATTCGGCTTGAATGGCGTCTTGTTTTGATAGAAGTCCAGATTGGGTGTAAGGTCTGACGTCTCCTCCTAGGAAGAAGAACACAGAGGTGATGAAGGAACAATGCCGCAATGCATCATGGACCACAAAGTCATGACTAGCTCTAGTGATATCCAAGTCGGAAAAGAAATGAGCTACATCCTATGTCTTAAATGAATTAACACAGTTGTCCAATCTCACCCAAAAACCAGGCAATAGTGAGAACAAGCATTAAAAAAATAAAACAAGCCTTCCTCCTCAATTAGATCCAGCGCTGCTGCCGCCGCTGTGGTTCTCTGCCGGGCTTTATTGACCCAGCAATGATGTCACAACGACAACACATGACCACTGCAGCCAATCACTGGCCTTAAAAGTTTCCCGGTTTTTAGCAAAATTATAACACCTGTTTGAACATCTTGTCGTGTTTCACGCCTTACGGACATGGTGGGAGGGGTATCTGCTGTGTTTCATAGATAGGGAGAGTGGGAGGAGCTTCTGGGTCGCTAAGAATTTAGCGCCATGACAGCTAATATGGCTGACACTGCCCACTACACTGATGTAGATTTTGACATGTCTTTGGTACAGATCTGCACCAAATCCGCAATATTTGAAGTACCCTCAGGGTAATATGGTAACATAGTATGTAAGGCCGAAAGAAGACAATGTCCATCTAGTTCAGCCTGTCTATCCTCCTGTGTTGTTGATCCAGAGGAAGGCAAAAAACCCCAAGAGCAGGAGCCAATTAGCCCTTTTGGGGGAAAATTCCTTCCCGACTCCCTAATGGCAATCAGACTAATCCCTGGATCAACCCCTAATAGTTTTTTCACGGAGGAATTTTCCATGTGAATTTCGCCTCAAAAATACTGCATCAACTACTGCGTTTTTTGGCGTAGAGCCACACGCAGAATTTTGCCCTGTTAATGGAAATGCTTGTTTCCGCGATGAAATTCTATGCACATATTTTGCCCATTGACGCGAGAAATTCCACATGCAGATCGGTGCAAAGAACCGCATCAACAAGAATTGAATTTTGCTTTGTTTTTTTCATCCAGAAAGGAATATTCCGCGGAACGCTGCAGAGTATTCTGCCACGTGGGAAAATCTGCACCAAAATCCACAGGCCTAATTATGGATTCTGATGTGGAAATGACGATGGCAGAATTGTGCGAGCAAAACCACAAAACTATTTAGATACTTTCATAAAGCTTTTACGTCTTTGGGGGCGTGGCTTAAGAGTGCAAAAAATGCACCAAAATTTTGCTTCAATGTTTGTCGTAAGATGACTGATAGGTGGTGTAAAGTTGGATGAGAAAGTCTAAAGACGCGACTGATTGATCATCTGGAATAATCCACTGTGATGAATGCGGCGCACTTTAGTCCAGCTGAGGTCTGCGCTGTTAGACTGGATTACTGAACTTACCCTATAGTAGGAGTTGTTTTTATCACCGTTGTCACCACCGAAGCAGTCCGCTAGTGACGAGGAGGACGACTGTGTTTTTGTTCTAACTTTCTAAGAGGATGAAAAAACAAACAATGTTACTAATTTTCAAAATTAACTGCACAAAACAGAAGTAAACTTTAGCTTAAGGCTGGGTTCACACAGTGCGGATTTGCTGCGGTTTTGCCGTTGCATATCCGCACTGAGGCAAAACCGCTGCGTTTGCAGTGCAATGCAGCACAAATGAGTTTTGGCAAAAAGCTGGTCTCACAGGACGGATTTTTTCCGCACAGCCGCAGTGCGGAAATGGAACTGCGGCACGGTTTTTCAAGACGCAGCATGTCCATTCTTCTGTCTTTTCCGCAGCGCTTTTTTGTCCATAGACCTCTATGGACGCAGCAAAATCCGTGGCAAAAAGTAAAAAAGCGCTGCGGAAAAAAAAGCGGATTTTTCCGCAAGAAAATCAGTAAGCCAAAATTAATCTTTGAACCGGTTTTGCCGCAGAAGCAGTTCTTCTGCGGCAAAACTGCAGCAAAAAAAAGTGGCAAAACCGCAGCAAATCTGCTCTGTGTGAACCCAGCCTAAGAGATCTTAAAGGGGACCCGCTCTAATGTACACTCTTTGTCAAAAGCAATCGCGGCCCTAGAAAAAGTAGGCGTTTTGCTGCAAAACAGGGACGGCAGTTACATCTCAGGTAGGTATATAAATGACTAGTACCGGCGTTTCTGGTGGCGCCACTTACTAATATAATATAGTGAAAGGGATTGAAGTTGGTCACAGGTCCTAAACCAGTAGAGCCGGACAGCAGCCGTATGCTTACAGGACCTGTGATAATGTCACCGTCATGAGATCAGTCAGCGAGGCTCTGAGCTCCACCCCTGATCACATGACAGTGTAAGCACAAGACTGCTGTCAGGCTTGCATATTTTTATATTCCACAACACTTCTGCTCAACCCAACCCAAACAACTAATCACTGTGAATCAGCCAACCCAAATAACCAATCAGGTTGCGAATCTAGCAGAAGTGTTGTGGAATTTAATAATACGCGTCAGGCTCTGCATGATTTAGGACATGTGATGACATCACCATCGTGTGATCAGGGGCAGAGCCCCCGGTGATTGATCACATGATGGTGACATCATCACATGTAACTCACACAGTCACTCATCACTCACAGACAGGTGGTCTTCTGATTAGAGTTGTGACGTGATTAGACGAATGGTGTTTTCACCTCAGGCCCTAAAAGTGGTTCCACCCTTGGCCTATAAGAGGCTCCTTTTGTGTAGTGACTTCATTTTCCTGTCTGGTCACCAGATTTATCACCAATAGAACATGTATGGGACCATCTGAGATGTCAACTTTCACAGCCTACCAGTTTGCACGATCTAGAGGCTCAGTTACAGCAAATGTAGAGTGATATGCTGCAGGATACCATACAGAATACATAGTGTACTAGAGCCTCCATGCCCCCAAATCACATCTTGTATCTAAGCTAGTGGTGGTCCAACAGGGTACTAGAGCCTCCATGCCCACCCATATCAGATCTTGTATCCAAGCTAGAGGCGGTACAACAGGGTACTAGAGCTTCCATGCCTGCCTGTATCACATTTCGTATCCAAGCTAGAGGCGGTACAACAGGGTACTAGAGCCTCCATGTCCCCAAATCACATCTTGTATCTAAACTAGTGGTGGTCCAACAGGATACTAGAGCCTCCATGCCCACCCATATCAAATCTTGTATCCAAGGTAGAGGCAGCCCAACAGGGTCCTAGAGCCTCCATGCCTGCCTGTATCACATCTTGTATCCAAGCTGGAGGCCATACAACAGGGTACTAGAGCCTTCCTACAAGGGGTCGGTTCTCAACAATAAATGATCCTTTTGCTCTGATATTATGATCACTTGTATCAGCGTTACAATCACACAGGAAATTGCATTCATCCGACAACTTCTAGGGGAGGGTATTGTCTCAGACAATGAGTATCTGCTGCGTATTCGGTCGTCAGTGTGATTAGATATTTTTGTGTCCTTCTGTACTGGCCCAATCCATCAGCATGAAGGAGACCCCTGTGTTCTGTGATCGTCCCTGACAGCAGGTAGATGTACCATTGGGGGTCCTCTGTTTTGTGGGTATCCGCGTCTGTACATCTGGAGGCTCCTCGCTGTAATGGATCTTGGATCTCGTAAATGTACCTGTGGGAGACAGAGAAGAAGCTGAGCCACACGTGCCAACGCTCTGAAGTCCTCCTCATTGTGACCCTGTAGAGCTGTGGACTTCGCATGCTGCCATATTTGTTATACAGGTATATTTCCCCCTTTCCCAGGCCACCAGCGTGGTAGTACTATTATGTGTTTCTATTGTACTTGTTTTAGTATTTTATCAATTTAAAAAGGGATTTTGTGGGCAAAAATGTGTATTTTTTTTTAACTAGATGCTATCCTCATTGAGGGCAGCATAAAGTAGGGACAGACAGGCTTATTTCAGTGGTCACTTATAGGGTAATGGGCAGTGGTGTTTAAGAACTTACGGCTTGTTCCTGCAGCTCCCAGCAAGAGATGAGTCCAGTTCTCTCAGTATGCAGTGTGGATGGACGGGGCCACTAGATCCTCATGAATATACGGTACTCTTTTCTTGCTGGTGCTGCAGGAACAAGCTGTAAGTTCTTAAACACCACTGCACATTACCACTGAAGTCAGCATGTCTGTCACTACTTTATGCTGCCCTCAATGAGGATAGCACAAAATACCTGGTGGGTTCCCTTTAAATTAAACTCTTGATTTTTTTACACTATTTTTTTAGTCCCTCAAGGGTCCTTGAAGATGAGATCAGATTACCTCTGTAGAGCATTGTACTATGCATATGACAACAGTCTATTAGAATGTGCCAGAGGGATTGGTGAGAACATGCAATGTAAAGTGTTCACAGAGGAAGGGTGCTCCCTCTGTGACATCATCAGTCCTGGCTAAGGGCAACCAAACATCTTGCCATCTCCTGTGATCGCTTTGAGAAGCAATAATGCACTGCAGTAAAGCGGTACTGCAATGTATTATTAGTGTGATCATTGCATCACAGGTTCAAACCCCCCACAGGGTCGTAAAAACTAAAATCTTTTTGTGCATTTACATGTTTGGTATCCCTGCATCCGTAAGGACCCGTACAATAAATTGAACACTCTGTATCTTGCACGGCAAATGCTATAAAAAAAAAAATAAAACTGAGCCAAAATGCTTTTTTTGTTCATTTCACCACCCAAAAATACAGCAACAAGGCCGGTTTCACACGGGCGATAAAATTGCCCGTGAAAACAGAATTCTGAAACTCACGCTTTTCAATGGTTTCCTTTACATTTGCAGTGTTTTCAGTCATGCGATGTTGTGTGGGGGAAAAAAAATCTCAGCATAGCAATTTTTCTATGTTTTGCTCTTTTTTAATTGCCCGTGTTTACCTATGGAGCCTTCGTTTTATCGCAACACACGAACTTGCGATTTTCGTGCGATGCAATGCGTTCTTACCATTAGAAAGTCTTATTGTCTTTCTTGCGAGAAAACTGTGGCAAAGTCGCATGCTATGACAGCCGGCGTGCTGGGAGTTGTATTTCTAGCAGCAGCCACAGTTTCCCCATGGGGTACATCACAGTATTGGGGTGACAGTGTTATATGGACCCCGCTTGTCTCCACACTAACTCTTCAGATTACCGGTTTTACTTGCTTCTTCTGTTTGCTGGGTCTTCCCTCCTCCTCTTCCTCTTCCCAGGTGGAGTCGTAGTCCGGCTCCCAATGTGCATGACCTTGGGGAGAGACCCTTCTCTTAGATTTTGTGCTCTTCTGTCCCATCTCACAGTAACAGAAAGTGAAACTCAGGAGAGCAAGAATTCCAAGGGCCGAGGATCTCAGGTTACCGATCGGCCCTCCTCCTCCTCTGCTCTCCTCAGTTAGAGACAAAGTTCAAGGCTGTTTTTGTATTTTGTAGCTCATTCTACCTGCACTGCAGAAGTAAAACCTTCTCTTGTGACCTGGAAACTGTAAGCAAGTTGCTGTTGACTGATCTGACAGAAGTATTGGGACACATAGGTGATTAAATTGGATTTTATTCCCATTTCTCAGGCCGGTGTTGGCTGCCTTTGGCCTCAATACCTGCAGAAACCCTCCTCAGCTGCTTCCCACCAAATTCCCATAGATGTGTGGAGGGATTTGCCTCCATTCCTTGAGGAGCTTTGATAAATCTGGTGACTGGCAGCCACGAAAGTGTGACAATGTTGTGGGGGCTCCTGTGACCCCCTTGTGTGTGCGGTCGAGCATTATCCTGCTGGAAGCTGTCATGAGAGGAACACATGTGGCTGCAGGATGTCCTGAACATATCGCTGAGCTGTCATTGTCCCTCGTACCACTACTAGGGGTGGTCGACTGTCGTATGCGATGGACCCCCAGACCATTTGTTACTGAAGACAACCCGATTCCCCTTCGGAGCATCCAGTTTCATCATTTACGGCTCTACTGCAAATGGAGGCGACGGTGGGTGTCAGAGGCCGCACATGTAATGGGGGCCGTGAAACCAAATGTCCTTCAGCCAAGCACATAGTCATAGTTTGGACAGACACCGGGGTGTAACAATGGCGCCCCCTGTCTCCAGATTGCGGAAAACGAAACAGTTGCTCACACTTGTCGATCAGATGGTCCTCTCTACTGGTGGTCTGTAGGGGGCACGCCCTGAGCCCGGTCACCTTGTGTGCCCTCACACATCCACTGGTCCCAACACCTCCTAACAGTCTGGTCAGACGCTCCTCTCTACTGGTGGTCTGTAGAGGGCGTCCTGAGCCCTATCACCTTGTGTGCCCTCACACATCCACTGGTCCCAGCACCTCCTAACAGTCTGTTCAGACACTCCTCTCTACTGGTGGTCTGTAGGGGGCGTCCTGAGCCCGGTCACCTTGTGTGCCCTCACACATCCACTGGTCCCAACACCTACTAATAGTCTGGTCAGATGCTCCACTCTACTGGTGGTCTGTAGGGGGCGTCCTGAGCCCGGTCACCTTGTGTGCCCTCACACATCCACTCGTCCCAACACCTAAACGCCGGGTCAGACGCTCCACTCTACTGGTGGTCTGTAGGGGGCATCCTGAGCCCGGTCAACTTGTGTGCCCTCACACATCCACTGGTCCCAACACCTAACAGCCGGGTCAGACGCTCCTCTCTACTGGTGGTCTATCAGGGCATGCAGAGCTCAGTCACCTTGTGTGCCCTCACACATCCACTGATCCCAACACCTAAACGCCGGGTCAGACACTCCACTCTACTGGTGGTCTGTAGGGGGCATCCTGAGCCCGGTCAACTTGTGTGCCCTCACACATCCACTGGTCCCAACACCTAACAGCCGGGTCAGACGCTCCTCTCTACTGGTGGTCTATCAGGGCATCCAGAGCTCAGTCACCTTGTGTGCCCTCACACATCCACTGGTCCCAACACCTAAACGCCGGGTCAGACGCTCCACTCTACTGGTGGTCTGTAGGGGGCATCCTGAGCCCGGTCAACTTGTGTGCCCTCACACATCCACTGGTCCCAACACCTAACAGCCGGGTCAGACGTTCCTCTCTACTGGTGGTCTGTAGGGGGCATCCTGAGCCCGGTCAACTTGTGTGCCCTCACACATCCACTGGTCCCAACACCTAACAGCCGGGTCAGACGCTCCTCTCTACTGGTGGTCTATCAGGGCATCCAGAGCTCAGTCACCTTGTGTGCCCTCACACATCCACTGGTCCCAACGCCGAGTCAGACGCTCCACTCTACTGGTGGTCTGTAGGGGGCATCCTGAGCCTGGTCACCTAGTGTGCTCTCACACATCCACTGGTCCCAACACCTAACAGCTGGGTCAGACGCTCCTCTCTACTGGTGGTCTATCAGGGCATCCAGAGCTCGGTCACCTTGTGTGCCCTCACACATCCACTGGTCCCAACACCCCCTAACAGCTGGGTCAGACGCTCCTCTCTACTGGTGGTCTATCAGGGCATCCTGAGCCCGGTCACCTTGTGTGCCCTCACACATCCACTGGTTCCAACACCTCCTAACAGTCTGCACAGAACGGCCCGGTGGGGGACAATTCATCGATACGACCATCAGCTTCTCACATCTCAATAATGCGCCCCTCTCAAACTGGGTGAAGTCTCTTCTCTGCGTCGTAGAGGCTTCTAGTGGCCAACAAGCTCTACACAAGCGGAAGAGGTCACTACACACAAGGAGACTCCGAGAGGGGTGTGTGTGTGTGTGTGTGTGTGTGTGTGTGTGTGTGAGAAACACTTCTAGAACCTCAGGTGACAAAGGAGAAGAGATTTCACCCTTAGTCCATGGTTGTTTCTGGTGTTGTATATAGAATGCAAAAGTCTTCACACCCAACAAATAAATTAAGTGTGAAGGTGCACAATAAGCCGTGGCTGTAAGAAATACAGTAAGAAACGTGCTTCAGCACTCATACACACGTATCTGCAAACAAATTAATGTTTTTTATACTAACTGCATAAAAACGCAAGGTTCTTAGTGAACGACTTGATCAACTGCATGTATGCCCATCTGCCACGTCAAGGCGAACCTTACTGGATGGGTACCTCGCTCTATAGACACCTCTCTTTAGGCTGTTTCTGGTGTTGCAGCTTAGTCCTCTGGCCCAGAGCTGTAATACCAGATACAGCCACGGATGGGAGAGGCAATTTCATTTTTTGCCTAATTTCAAAAAACATCTAGGCTGCAGCAGCTGAAAGCAATTCTCTGGTTCCAGGAAAAACTTTGTCCAGGGAGCAGCGGCTGAGGTTTATTACTTGGTGCCATTCATTCTTCTTGTGCTGCTGCCAATCCCCTTGCTTCTGGGCCCCTCAGTGGACTTTCAAGATGGCCAAGGGGACTCTTCTACTACAACGCAGCACTAGAGTTTAGCGGGCTTCGGATGGTATAAGACATTACACACAGCATGCACGGTCGATGACTGATGCACATTGTGCCAATTTGGAACATTACAGGGAATCCTCAGGAGCAAGGGGTTCAGCAGTAGGAAAGGGAGAAAGAACGGCACAAAGTAATACACTTCAGCCAAACTGTAAGTCCTGGGATGGCGGTATGCACAGTGATGATGAAGTGGCGTTATCTCAGGGGCCGGCGCGGGAACGCCCATGCCTATACAAGTTGTGAGGTTGAACACCGGCCAGCGGGCTCATGGCAAGGCGACATGAATTATCGGAACAAAGCATGATAGTGCGCGCCAGGCGGATGTGACGTTCCATTCCCATTGCAGGAGGCCCCACACACATATATCCTGCAAGTCAGTGTAGCTTTCTTTAGCTTCCATGGAAGCCCACCTGGGCTCATGGGGTTGATAACTGGACCCTAGAGTACCGCCAACATATCATGTAGTCCGATGAGTCATAGTACCAATTGTTTCGGGATGATAGTAGGGTTTGTGTGAGGTGTAGACCCCCTGGAGCCCAGTTGTCAACAAGGCACTGTGCAGACGGGTGGTGGTTCCATACTGGTATAGGATGTGTTCTCATGGCATGGGTTAGGTGCACTGGGTTACCTAAACACATCACTAACTGGTGCCCACTATATTTTACTCCTTGGTTACCATTTGCAACCCTTCATGGACTTCATGTACGCCCAAAATGATGGGATATTCCAGCAGGATAATGCACCAGGCCATCAGGTCCATATTGTCCAGAACTGGTTAGAGGAGCATTTGATCGAGTTCCTATGAATGGTGCAGCCGACACATTCACCCAAGATGAACCCAATCAAGCATTAATGGGATGTAGTGAAGAGGTCTATTCGTAGCCGAGATCCTGCCCCTACAGATACCACAGAGCTTTGGGGGGCATCCAGACATCTTCCATCCACTTGTGGAATGGAGGCAGTGTCAAATGGCTGCATTTTGCTGGGCTAGAGGGGGTCCTAAATTATATTAACTCTTGTTCTGTGATCATTGGCATGTTGGTGTATAACCCCTCCCCCCCCCCTCCCTCCAGTCCTGGGGGTGAATTTGGCCAGGAACCAAATGGTCACTTTCCAGAAACACCTATTTTCGTGCCTTAAATTGTAAGCAAACGATAACCTACAGCCAAGCTCACGTCTACATGATGCGGTGGTACAGCGTTACTATTAACCCTACGTATCCATAAAGAAATAAGTACAGGACACGACATTATGGAACTGGTTTATATACAAAACACTTATAAAACGTTAAAAACATTAAATATTGCTGCAACCCTGTGCATCAGTTTTGGGGGTCATTCTAGAGAACCGCCTGCCTGAGGACGAGCCTCTAAGAATCTACTTCCAATACACAGTCCCTATGAAATACAAGGCACGGGGCACCGGTGGCCACTACAGCTGAGGGATACCGACAACAGGTAACCTTGGCCGGCCTACAAGAAGTAGGACTACATTGAATGCTGGGAGCGCTAGTCAACTCTTGTCCATGGCCGATCTATAACATCACTGAGTCAGCCAGATTAGAGTAGTGATCGGTGAAGACGACCTGCACCTCTCCTCCCGACTACCACCAGTGTGTGGGACCCCTAAAGGGCTTTTCCTTTCATTCAAACCTCATCTAAACCTTCTCCAACTCTTCAATTGCTGCTTTGCTCCCCACTGCTTTAGTATGTAGATTCAGGCGCCATATCATGTGATACATAATGAGATCATGTGACTGCAGCGACCAATGACTGCAGACTATAATGTGATTGTCCTAAAATTGCAAGCGGCTGCAGTGGTGCCATGACATCCTAATGGGTGACCGTTATAGAGTACCTGCTCTTTCGCCTTTGGAGCCTCTGCTCAGTCGTTCGTTTTTGGCTAATTACAGTAGCTGAACACAACCCCATACAGTGCTATATAAGCGCTATTATGGGGCCGCCTTCCACTGCCGGAAGGGGCCGAAAACGGATGAGAAGAGCTGCAAAGTTGGATGTGGAGGTGCTCTATAATTGCAGCAGGACAGAGGAACGGGACGGCAAGTACATGACACAGCCCCACCTTGCCTTTGAATGATGATCAGTTTTCACAACACTGAGATTTCCCGTTAACTCGTTGTGCTACTGGCATCCGATGTCTCTGCACAGCTTTAAGGGATTGTCCAGGAGATTAAGCCCTTGACGACCAATGACAGAAAGGATCACAATCACAGCTAGTTCCGATCGGGGCCATTAAACTACTTAGATGCCGCTGTCAATTTTGACAGTGACATCTAAGCCGTTAGCCTAAACACATTCGCAGGATGCCAATGGGTTGCTATGACTTCCAGGCTTGCCATGGATTCCTATTAAAGGGATTCTATGACCAGGTTCTTGACGTTTGACTTGGCGCAGAGCTCCAAGTCACAGAAACGGGCCATGCTGCTTTTCCCTGCCCGCAGCATTCAGATTAAAGCACCGTTTACACGGGATGCGCCGTTAGGGAAACGACGCCCGACAGCGTGAGTATTGCTGGCATCGCTCAGAGCGTGTCCAGCATGGAGGCGGGCTCGGGCGGCTACGGAGAACGTTCTTCCCCCGTCCACCTGCCTGCAGAAACTGAACAACTCTCGCTCAGTCTCTGCATGCATTTACATAGAACGCATATTCCCAACGGACAGCTCTGAACAATAATCGCCCCGTATGTGAAAAAATAAGTTAAATTAAAAAAAAAAAACAACAAAAAAGAGACTACTCTTCCAATATTTTTCTCTCTAAAGAACATGAAAAAAAAAAGAAAAACAAATTGTCTTTGCCGTATCCATAAAAGTACAAAGTATTAAAATATGTTAAAATGTCCAATAAAGGCTGTAGGAGAAGAAGAAATCACAGCGGCAGGAGAGTCCCCTTATAGTAGAGGTCACCGAGAAGAACCAAAAAAGGTCTAAAATGTAACCTTTATTAATATGCTTGTAAAATAGTGTGCGCCTATAGATACTGTACTACTATGAAGAGTGTGTATAGGGGCGCGCCTATAGATACTGTACTACTATGAAGGGTGTGTATAGGGGCGCACCCATAAATACTGTACTACTATGAAGAGTGTGTATAGGGGCGCACCCATAAATACTCTACTACTATGAAGAGTGTGTATAGGGGCGCACCCATAAGTACTGTACTACTATGAAGAGTGTGTATAGGGGCGCACCCATAAATACTGTACTACTATGAAGGGTGTGTATAGGGGCGCACCCATAAGTACTGTACTACTATGAAGGGTGTGTATAGGGGCGCACCCATAAATACTGTACTACTATGAAGAGTGTATATAGGGGCGCACCCATAAATACTGTACTACTATGAAGAGTGTGTATAGGGGCGCACCCATAAATACTGTACTACTATGAAGAGTGTGTATAGGGGCGCACCCATAAATACTGTACTACTATGAAGAGTGTGTATAGGGGCGCACCCATAAATACTGTACTACTATGAAGAGTGTGTATAGGGGCGCAGCCATAAATACTGTACTACTATGAAGAGTGTGTATAGGGGCGCAGCCATAAATACTGTACTACTATGAAGAGTGTGTATAGGGGCGCACCCATAAGTACTGTACTACTATGAAGAGTGTGTATAGGGGCGCACCCATAAATACTGTACTACTATGAAGAGTGTGTATAGGGGCGCACCCATAAATACTGTACTACTATGAAGAGTGTGTATAGGGGCGCACCCATAAATACTGTACTACTATGAAGAGTGTGTATAGGGGCGCACCCATACTGTACTACTATGAAGAGTGAGTATAGGGGCGCACCCATAAATACTGTACTACTATGAGGAGTGTGTATAGGCGCACACGCTATTTTACAAGAATATTAATAAAGGTTACATTTTAGAATTTCTCTTTTTGATTGCGAGAAGAATGCACAGGGCCGGAGTCGCATCACCCCAGAAATGAAAACTGAGCAAAAAGTTGTACAGATCCCATAATGGCACCAATAACGGCTTCAGCTCGCCTCACAAAAACGAGCCCACGCAGAGCGCCACTGATGGAAGAACATTATGGGCGCCAAAAATGGGGAATAAAGCTATGTTTTTCCTTTTTTAAAAAGTGGGATGAAATGTGAAAAAAAAATGTTTTAAGTTTTTCAGTGAATTATATGGTATAACAAATTCTGCAATAAAACTCAATTTATAAAAAAAAACAAAACAGGTTTTCATAAGTTGGTGGAAAAGTAAAAGAAATTATAGAATTGGAAGAAGAAGAAAGTAAAATGAAAAAAAAAAAAGGAAAAGTGGCTCAGGAATGAAAGGTGTTTTCCACCTCTTTAGTATTGATGACCAGTCCTCACAATAGGTCATCAATAGTTCTTTGAAAGTGGGCAGAGCTGGAAGCAGACAGCTCTGTCTGTAGTAAAGTGGCCAAGGTTGGTATTGCATTAAATTCAATGGCAGTTGTACCTGCAATTACCAACCCGGGCGGCTGCACTACAGACAGCTGGCTGCTTCCACCACAGTCCATACTGACAGCGGGCCCAGCGATCAGTGGGGATTCTGGGTAGTGGACCCCCCACTGATCATCTACTTATGACCCCGTCCCTCAGGATAGGTCATCAATACTAAGAGTCCCAGAGAACCCCTTTAGGCGTGCGGTCACATGTTGGACTTTGTGTGGATTTTGACTCTGAGGGTATTTTCATACGGCAGATTGACAGCATAAATTCCGCCTCTAAAAACAGCGTCAAAATCCACGTCCTTCTGGCACAGATTTAGCCCTGTCAATGAGCAAAATCTGCATGCAGAATTCTGATAGGGAAAATCGTGTCTGCTGCGTCAAGAAGTGTCATGTCTTGATGCGGAAATGTTCATTTCTGCATCGGAATTCCGCATGCAAATTTTGCCCATTGACAAGGCCAAATCCGATAGTGGATCTGTGCCAAAGATCATGCCGTCAGTCCTCCTCTACTCTGTGGATAGGGACTAAAAGTCGAGTCTAATACAATTCCTTAAAACTCCTGGACAACCCCTTTAAATTGAAATTCCACTTTTTTCAGCCGAGTTGGCAGCGGAGCTTCCTTCTGGTCTCTATGCTAAATCTCTAGGGGGAACACGGATACGACAGGTCGGACTTTTAGATCAGAACTTTTGCTCCCCTCGAATAGGTGCGTCTTGAAGCCGCTTATCTCCACCTCCCCACTGAAATAGCATATGCAGATATATGTTCATCTTTATTGGTGGGGGATGGGATAAGCATTGCCTGCTCCTTACTCTGGATGGTCACCTAAGGAGTACATAGTCCCCCACAGGCATGATCTTTATGTATGCACTCCCTTCGCAGGTGTGGTCCTCCAAAATCCTCGTATTTAGGATGTGGACTCCCCCTTTAACTATCCTATCTACAGCTAATTAAGAAAAACCCAAACCAGAGGCCCCGCCCCCTTCCCCCAAACTGAAACGGTTTGTGCCAAGTGATTGCAGAGAATCCTGTCACCCTTACAGAACCACCTCAACTTTTCAGAGGCCGCTCCCCGAAATGTATGTGGCTGCCGATCACCAATCCGAGGAAATAGTCCAGAAGCCCTGAGGCCGTGTCACGATATCCTATAAGCCGGTGGACGATCTCCTCCTTACGTACGTCTCCGCTTGTTGGCATTGGGGCTGGACGGGTTGCTGTTGGCGTTGACCACCTTCTCGGTGAGGCGGCTCCGCTTCCGCTTATCACCAGCCTCTTTGGAGCCGGATTCCGACAGCGTCCTCTCCTTCTCTTTGCTCGGCTTGTCTGCGGTCTTCCCGGACGCCGTTGAGGAGTTTGTAAAGGCTGGAAGCACATAAGAAGCACCCGATGTTACTGTAAGACACGGAAACGTCCCCCAGCCTTCCCAGAACG
Organism: Eleutherodactylus coqui; assembly: GCF_035609145.1. Taxonomy (NCBI): domain Eukaryota; kingdom Metazoa; phylum Chordata; class Amphibia; order Anura; family Eleutherodactylidae; genus Eleutherodactylus; species Eleutherodactylus coqui. Next base: position 16,707,706 of record NC_089849.1, on the reverse strand, counting down.
TCGCTCCTTCCTTATTACGCATCGATACATCCCCATAGTATAAAGGAAGCAGCGGCCTCACCTTCATCAGACGCCGGGTGCAGATCTACGTCGTCCTTCATTTCTTCTTTGATGTCATCTTCGGTGATCACTTTACCTAATATGACATCATTAACAATTACCATGGAGACAAGAAAGGTAGCAGATCATTAAGACTCACTCCGGCTTCTCTAACCCAGCAACGGCCACTGTAGCATTATATACCGGCGATGCAATGCACGGACGGGCCAGATGTAAGTTACAGACTGGCACTACACATATATAACAAGGGGGTTTCTGGGACGGGAGACCCCCTCTATGATGTCCATATGCCATTATAATGGGTTTTGTCTTGGCAACCCCTTACAATCCACCCTAAATATTTGGGCACCGTAGAGGGAAGCCTCGCTCTGGCAGACCTGGTTATTGATTTAAAGGGGGTTTCCGGGATATTGAGGACGTTTGGTCAGGATAGGTCATTAATATCTGATCAGTGGAGGGTTCAGTTGTTTGAAGAGGCGGGGGTGCTTGGGTAAGTGCCATGGCCTCTTCTCAGGTCTGTGACATCACGGTCATCGGTCACATAGCATGAAAGCAGCTCAGTTTCATTCAAGTGTTATAACAGGCACCGCCACTATGCAATGTACGGTGCTGTGTCTGGCATGCAGCGATGAGACTGTGGCACTCACCTAATGTTGCCGTCTTCCTTACAGCGGCTGCTACGGGAGAAATCTGGTATTACAGGCAGATAAGGAGTAACTGTGATATGCCAAAAGTTTTGATCATTGGGAGTGTGGGTGCTGAGACCCCCACTGATCGCTGAAATGAAGGGGCTTCAGTGCTTCTCTGAGTGCTGTGCCCCTTCAGCTGACTTGTTGCTTGTCAGCTCCTCTCCGCAGCTGAAGAGGGATGCATAGGGGTCTATAGACATCTGAGTGTCCGTCTTCAGGAGCGGACAGGCAACAAAGATAGTGGAAGGAATAGAGTGCTTTATTTCAGCGATCGGTTGGGGTCTCCACTCCTGGACCCCCACTGATCAAAGTTTTGACAAGTTGCTCAGATTTGTCAAAATTTTTTAAAGTGCAGTTACTCTTTAAAGGAGATGTCTCGAGGAAGCAGTGAATTTTTTTTTTTGCCCAGTCCCCCTAATTAAACATACATTACTAATTACCCCTGTAAATGACTTTCCTAGCTGGTTTCTACTTACCGTTCCAGCGTTTCAGCAACTTATAAAACTTTTTCCCAAGATGGCCGCCAGCTCTTTTCGCATCGCTTGCTGTAGCCCGACGTGCGCGCTCCCGAGACGCTACCAGCTGTGTCTCCATGGCAACCAGACGCCCCGCAGCCGCCGACCGGACCCCTGGAGTGAACACGGCCGACCTGTCACCCACCGCCAGGCAGAAGGTAACCGGCGCAGCCCCCCCCCCCCCCCATCACAGCGGCAGCCCCCCCCCGACTCAGCGACAGCCCCCCCCGGCCCAGCGCTAGTTCCCCCATCACAGCGGCAGCCCCCCCGGCCCAGCGACAGCCCCCCCCGGCCCAGCGCTAGTTCCCCCATCACAGCGGCAGCCCCCCCGGCCCAGCGACAGCCCCCCCCGGCCCAGCGCTAGTTCCCCCATCACAGCGGCAGCCCCCCCGGCCCAGCGACAGCCCCCCCCGGCCCAGCGCTAGTTCCCCCGGCGCAGCGACAGCCCCCCCCCCCCCCCCGGCCCAGCGACAGCCCCCCCCCCCCCGGCCCAGCGCTAGTTCCCCCGGCGCAGCGACAGCCCCCCCCCCGCCGGCCCAGCGACAGCCCCCCCCCCCCGGCCCAGCGCTAGTTCCCCCGGCGAAGCGACAGCCCCCCCCCCATCACAGCGGCAGCCCCTCCCGGCCTAGCGACAGCCCCCCCCCTGCCCAGCGCTAGTTCCCCCATCACAGCGGCAGCCCCCCCGACCCAGCGACAGCCCCCCCCCCCCCCCCCCCCAGCACAGCGCTAGTTCCCCCATCACAGCGGCAGCCCCCCCGACCCAGCGACAGCCCCCCCCGGCCCAGCGCTAGTTCCCCCATCACAGCGACAGCCCCCCCGGCCCAGCGACAGCCCCCCCCGGCCCAGCGCTAGTTCCCCCGGCGCAGCGACAGCCCCCCCGGCCCAGCGCTAGCCCCCCCCGGCCTAGCGACAGCCCCCCCCCCCTGCCCAGCGCTAGTTCCCCCATCACAGCGGCAGCCCCCCCGACCCAGCGACAGCCCCCCCCCCCCCCCCCCCCGGCACAGCGCTAGTTCCCCCATCACAGCGGCAGTCCCCCCGACCCAGCGACAGCCCCCCCCCCCCCATCGCAGCGGCAGCCCCCCGCCCCCCGGCGCAGCGGCAGCCCCCCCGGCCCATCACTTACCAGGACAGCTGGACGGCGGGACAGCTGGGCGGCTTCTCGGGACAGCTGGGCGGCTTCTCCGGACAGCTCGGCAGCTCTGCACCTTCCTCTAACAGAGGATGGTACAGAATGGCCGCTCCAGCGCGCTCCCGAGCAGTGACAGCTCGTCTGCGCATGCGCAGAAGAGCTGTAGCGGGGAGCACACTGAAGCGGCTCGTGCTGAATGGAGAAGACCGGACTGCGCAAGCGCGTCTAAAAAAGCAAGCTACCGGCGAATTTAGACGGAACCATGGAGACGAGGACGCCAGCAACGGAGCAGGTAAGTGAATAACTTCTGTATGGCTCATATTTAATGCACGATGTATATTACAAAGTGCATTAATATGGCCATACAGAAGTGTATAACCCCACTTGGTTTCGCGAGACCACCCCTTTAACTGCCTGCATGCAATACCAGATTTGTCCTGCAGTGGCCGCTATTAGGGAGATGGCAACATCCTTTCATTTCTCGCGGAGTTCTGGGAGACAGACTAATGCGGATTGGCCGATTTGAACTGCGGCTTTGGTATTAAAGGGGTTAACCAGTCCCCCAGAATGTTTGTCATTTACTCAGGATGGTGTAAAAACAAGAACAGTCGTAGTCATCTGACCAATCCCCACCGGTGCGCCGATGCCCGGTCCTCGCTGCTCTCTACTTCCTGCCACAGCTGTCACCACTGCAGCTAATTGTTGGCGGACGTGAGCTGGTGATTGGCTGCAGGAGTCACATGTCCCTGGTGGTGTTGATGTCATCGTTGCAGCAGGAACTAGAGAGTAACGGGGACCGGATAAAGTCAGCGGGGGATGGGAGAGATGGTTCTGAGCACACGGCGCCTCGGCTACTCACCCTCCTTCACCTCCTGAATTATCTCTTCGGGCAGAATAAAGTTCTTCTCGGAGTTCGGGAAGGGGAGGATCTCCGACTCGTGCTGCGAGAAAAAAAAACATAGATTAACCCTCGAAGTGGCAGGGAGAGGAGAGACTTCTTACCAGTCCTACGGGCACCGATGTACTCACCAGGGCCTGCATGTCGTACATGGTGCGCAAATGCTCCCAGATCACCTTGGAGGAGATCTGACGGCCGATGTTCTGGCTGAACTTATCCCGAATGCAGATCATGTGGAAATGTCTGTTCACACCTGCAGTAGGGAGAGGAGACAGTCAGCAAGCAGGACAGCAGGCATCACAGGGATGATATGTAAAGAAAGCTTATAAATGGGCCAGTCTGAGACTTGCAATCCCCGTGACAAGTAGAGAGAAGGAACCATTGCTGCATCCATCACAGCGCCGCTCGTGTATGTGGCTGTTTCTGGTACTGCAGCTCAACATCATTTACTTAATTAGGACTCATCTACAGTACTGGACACAGTTGGCGCTGTGCTGTGACCTTCTGTCCACTTCCGTTCCATTAGATTTCCGTTTTTTTTTTAACGAAACAAACAGCGCAGTCACGGAACAGGAAGAATGGGAAAAAAAATGTACCACTAAAAGAAGTTGGCGATTTTGCTGTAAAACCCGGCATGCAGTTCCATCTCAGGCAGATCTGTAAATGATGAGAGTTGTGGTGATTAGATGGACGGTCTTGTCACCGGAGTCCCTAGAAGGGTTCCCCCCCACCCCCCGACCTATAAGAGGCTCTCGGAGGCTCCTTGTGTGTAGTGATCTCTTCTTCCGCTTGTGTAGAGCTTGTTGACCACTAGACGCCTCTACGACGCAGAGAAGAGATTTCACCCATTAACAGAGGGGGGCGCATTATTGGGATGTGAGAAGCTGGAGGGTCGTTTCGATGAATTGTCCCCCACCGGGCCGTTCTGTCCAGACTGTTAGGAGGTGTTGGGACCAGTGGATGGGGGAACACAAGGTGACCAGGCTCAGGACGCCCCCTACAGGCCACCAGTAGGGAGGAGCGTCTGACCAGACTGTTAGGAGGTGTTGGGACCAGTGGATGGGGGCACACAAGGTGACCGGGCTCAGGACGCCCCCTACAGACCACCAGTAGAGAGGAGCGTCTGACCATACTGTTAGGGGGTGTTGGGACCAGTGGATGTGTGAGGGCACACAAGGTGACCGGGCTCAGGACGCCCCCTACAGACCACCAGTAGAGAGGAGCGTCTGACCAGACTGTTAGGTGTTGGGACCAGTGAATGTGTGAGGGAACACAAGGTGACCGGGCTCAGGATGCCCCCTACAGACCGCCAGCAGAGAGGAGCGTCCGACCAGACTGTTAGGGGTGTTGGCACCAGTGGATGTGTGAGGGCACACAAGGTGACCGGGCTCAGGATGCCCCCTACAGACCGCCAGCAGAGAGGAGCGTCCGACCAGACTGTTAGGAGGTGTTGGGACCAGTGGATGTGTGAGGGCACACAAGGTGACCGGGCTCAGGACCCCCCCCTACAGACCACCAGTAGAGAGGAGCGTCTGACCAGACTGTTAGGGGGTGTTGGGACCAGTGGATGTGTGAGGGCACACAAGGTGATAAAACTGGATGCTATGGAGGAACCGGGTTTCTTCAGCGATGAATTCAGGTTTCGTTTTGGCACTGACTACAGCCATGTTTGTGTCTGGAGACCTCGGGGTGAGCGCCTCAATCCTGCCTTTGCTGTGGAGCTGCACACTGCCCCCTGCTGGTGTGATGGTCTGGGGGCATCGAATATGACAGTCAGTCACCCCTAGTAGTGGTGAGGGACAATGGATACATTCAGCACATCCTGCAGACATGTGTTCCTTTCATGGCGGCTTCCAGCAGGATAATGATCGGCCGCACACACAAGGGGGTCACAGGAGCCCCCACAACATTGTCACACTTCCGTGGCTGCCCGGGCACCAGATTTGTTGCCAATAGAACACGTATGGGACCATCTGAGATGCCAACTTCCACAGCCTACCAGTTTGCATGATCTAGAGGCTCAGTTACAGCAAATGTGGAGCGATATGCTGCAGGATACCATATGGAACATTTATGCCCACCTGTATCACATCACGTATCCGAACTGGAGGTGGTACAACATTGTACTAGAGCCTCCATGCTCGCCCGTATCACATCTTGTATCCAAGCTACAGGCGGTACAACAGGGTACTAGAGCCTCCATGCCCGCCTGTATCACATCTTGTATCCAAGCTAGAGGCGGTACAACAGGGTACTAGAACCTCCATGCCCGCCTGTATCACATCTTGTATCCAAGCTAGAGGCGGTACAACAGGGTACTACAGCCTCCATGCCCGCCTGTATCACATCTTGTATCCAAGCTAGAGGTGGTACAACAGCGTACTACAGCCTCCATGCCCGCCTGTATCACATCTTGTATCCAAGCTAGAGGTGGTACAACAGGCTACTACAGCCTCCATGCCCGCCTGTATCACATCTTGTATCCAAGCTGGAGGCAGTACAACAAGGTACTAGAGCCTTCATGTCTGCCTGTATCACATCTTGTATCCAAGCTAGAGGCGGTACAACAGGGTACTAGAGCCTCCATGCCCCCGTATCACATCTTGTATCCAAGCTAGAGGCGGTACAACAGGGTACTAGAGCCTCCATGCCTGCCTACTGTATCACATCTTGTATCCAAGCTAGAGGCGGTACAACAGGGTACAAGAGCCTCCATGCCTGCCTGTATCACATCTTGTATCCAAGCTAGAGGCGGTACAACAGGGTACTAGAGCCTCCATGCCTGCCTGTATCACATCTTGTATCCAAGCTAGAGGCGGTACAACAGGGTACTAGAGCCTCCATGCCTGCCTGTATCACATCTTGTATCCAAGCTAGAGGCGGTACAACAGGGTACTAGAGCCTCCATGCCTGCCTGTATCACATCTTGTATCCAAGCTAGAGGCGGTACAACAAGGTACTAAAGCCTTCATATCACATCTTGTATCCAAGCTAGAGGCGGTACAACAGGGTACTAGAGCCTCCATGCCCGCCTGTATCACATCTTGTATCCAAGCTAGAGGCGGTACAACAGGGTACTAGAGCCTCCATGCCTGCCTGTATCACATCTTGTATCCAAGCTGGAGGTGATACAACAGGGTACTAGAGCCTCCATGCCTGCCTGTATCACATCTTGTATCCAAGCTAGAGGTGGTACAACAGGGTACTAGAGTCTCCATGCCTATCTATATCACATCTTGTATCCAAGGTAGAGGTGGTACAACAAGGTACTAGAGCCTTCTTGCCTGCCTGTATCACATCTTGTATCCAAGCTAGAGGCGGTACAACAGGGTACTAGAGCCTCCATGCCCACCTGTATCACATCTTGTATCCAAGCTAGAGGCGGTACAACAAGGTACTAGAGCCTTCTTGCCTGCCTGTATCACATCTTGTATCCAAGCTAGAGGCGGTACACCAAGGTACTAGAGCCTTCATATCACATCTTGTATCCAAGCTAGAGGCGGTACAACAGGGTACTAGAGCCTCCATGCCTGCCTGTATCACATCTTGTATCCAAGCTAGAGGCGGTACAACAGGGTACTAGAGCCTCCATGCCTGCCTGTATCACATCTTGTATCCAAGGTAGAGGTGGTACAACAGGGTACTAGAGCCTC